>NW_027195976.1:25000-95000 GCF_038502225.1 Cherax quadricarinatus | reverse complement strand
GACATTCCCCTTAGCTCTGGAACTAACCTTGTCGCAAACCTTTGTACTTTCTCTAGTTTCTTGACGTGCTTTATCAAGTGCGGGTTCCAAACAGGTGCTGCATACTCCAGTATGGGCCTGACATACACGGTGTACAGTGTCTTGAATGATTCCTTACTAAGGTATCGGAATGCTGTTCTCAGGTTTGCCAGGCGCCCATATGCTGCAGCAGTTATCTGATTGATGTGTGCTTCCGGAGACATGCTCGGTGTTATACTCACCCCAAGATCTTTCTCCTTGAGTGAGGTTTGCAGTCTTTGGCCACCTAGCCTATACTCTGTCTGTGGTCTTCTGTGCCCCTCCCCCATCTTCATGACTTTGCATTTGGCAGGATTAAATTCGAGAAGCCATTTGCTGGACCAGGTGTCCAGTCTGTCCAGGTCTCTTTGAAGTCCTGCCTGGTCCTCATCAGATTTAATTCTCCTCATTAACTTCACATCATCTGCAAACAGGGACACTTCTGAGTCTAACCCTTCCGTCATGTCGTTCACATATACCAAAAATAGCACTGGTCCTAGGACCGACCCCTGTGGGACCCCGCTCGTCACAGGTGCCCACTGTGATACATCATTACGTACCATAACTCGTTGTTGCCTCCCTGTCAGGTATTCTCTGATCCATTGCAGTGCCCTTCCTGTTATATGCGCCTGATGCTCTAGCTTCTGCACTAATCTCTTGTGAGGAACTGTGTCAAAGGCCTTCTTGCAGTCCAAGAAGATGCAATCAACCCACCCCTCTCTCTCTTGTCTTACTTCTGTTATTTTATCATAAAACTCCAGAAGGTTTGTGACACAGGATTTGCCTTCCGTGAATCCGTGCTGGTTGGCATTTATACTCCTGTTCCGTTCCAGGTGCTCCACCACTCTCCTCCTGATAATCTTCTCCATAATTTTGCATACTATACACGTCAATGACACAGGTCTATAGTTTAGTGCCTCTTTTCTGTCTCCTTTTTTAAAAATGGGAACTACATTTGCCGTCTTCCATACCTCAGGTAGTTGCCCAGTTTCCAGGGATGTGTTGAAGATTGTGGTAAGTGGCACGCACAACATATCTGCTCCCTCTCTAAGGACCCAGGGGAGATGTTGTCTGGTCCCATTGCCTTTGAGGTATCGATGTCCCTTAGCAGTTTCTTCACCTCCTCCTCATCTGTATGTATGTCGTCCAACACTTGTTGGTGTATTTCTTGCTGGTGTCCCCATCTGGTCTGTCCCCCCCAGAGTCCTTCCTGTCTCTACTGTAAATACTTCCTTAAATCTCGTGTTGAGCTCCTCACATACCTCTTGATCGTTTCTTGTGAGTTCTCCACCTTCTTTCCTCAGCCTTATCACCTGGTCCTTGACTGTTGTCTTCCTCCTAATGTGGCTATACAGCAGTTTCGGGTCAGATTTGACTTTCGATGCTATGTCGTTTTCATACTGTCGCTGGGCCTCCCTCCTTATCTGTGCATACTCGTTTCTGGCTCTTCTACTAATCTCCTTGTTTTCCTGGGTCCTATGCCTCCTGTACCTTTTCCATTCTCTGTTGCACTTAGTTTTTGCCTCCCTACACCTTCGGGTAAACCAAGGACTCGTTTTGGTCTTCCTATTATTTCCGTTTCCCTTGGGAACAAAACTTTCCTCTGCCTCCTTGCACTTTGTTGCCACATATTCCATCATCTCGTTTACTGATTTTCCTACCATTTCTCTGTCCCACTGAACCTCCTGCAGGAAGTTTCTCATACCTGTGTAGTCCCCCCTTTTATAGTTTGGCCTGTCCCCTTCAGTTCCTGTTACCTTCTCCACTTGTAACTCTACTATATAGTCAAAACTCAGAACCACATGATCGCTAGCTCCAAGGGGCCTCTCATAAGTGATGTCCTCAATGTCTGAACTGCTCAGGGTAAACACAAGATCCAGTCTTGCTGGCTCATCCTCCCCTCTCTCTCTGGTTGTGTCCCTGACATGTTGATGCATGAGGTTTTCAAGTACCACATCCATCATCTTGGCTCTCCATGTTTCGGGACCCCCATGTGGCTCCAGGTTTTCCCAGTCGATCTCCCTGTGGTTGAAATCGCCCATTACCAGTAACTTTGCTCTGCTCGAGTGAGCTCTTCTTGCCACCTCAGCCAGTGTGTCCACCATCACCCTGTTGTTTTCTTCGTACTCCTCTCTTGGCCTCCTGCAGTTCTGTGGTGGGTAATACATCACTCCAATGACTACTTTATGTGTGTGTGTGTGTGTGTGTGTGTGTGTGTGTGTGTGTGTGTGTGTGTGTGTGTGTGTGTGTGTGTGTGTGTGTGTGTGTGTGTGTGTGGTGTGTGTGACTCCATCAATATTTGCACCAATAACTCATTACAGTTGTGACCGGGTGTGGAAGTGTGAATTGCCCATTACTCTATAATTTGTTCATGATTGCAGCCATGTATAAACGTAAGTAACCATTCTACAGAATTCATTACCTTTGTAACTTGTGAGCTCATTACCTTTGTACCTAGTTCAGCTATCAGAACTTTGGGGGCCCAGTCCCTGGACCCATTACGTACCTCTAGAAGCATGAGCAACAGGAAATGTAAGGTAGGATGAAATCCTTCCTTGTCACTGTTAAAAATGTAAAAACAATTGTAGTTAAGTGTATGAGAGGCGTCAGCAGTACAATGTCTGACCACGATAACCAAGAGTAAAAGAAAGTATTGTTATTGTAAATTTTACCCCCAAGGGAGGTTCCTTGATGCTGGTGAGGGGCTCTTGATCTAGGGAATTGGCTCTGTGCTTCAGTTCTCTGAATTAAGCCTGAATGCCTTCCACATCCCTCCCCCCCACAGGCGCTGTATAATCCTACGGGTTTAGCGCTTCCCCTTGATTATAATAATTTGTAAATTTTAAACCGATGTCTGCTGCCCCTGTACACCTAGCAGTAAGTAGGTAACTGGGTGTTAGTTGACTGGTGTGGGTCGCATCCTGGGGGACAAGATTAAAGGACTCCAATGGAAATAAAACATAGTCCTCGATGACGCACTGACTTCTTTGAGCTATCCTAATCAACCAGGCTGTTACTGCTGGCCGTATGCAAACTGACATACAAACCACAGCTCGGCTGGTCAGGCACTGACTTTATGTGGCTGCTCAGCACCTTCTTGAAGACAGCTAGGGGTCTATTGGAACTAGGTACCAGGGGAAAGGAGAACAACTTTGTAGTACCTACAGTCAGTGATCAGGCTTCAAACACATTTTATTGTACAGCAGTAAAGGAGTGGAGCAGACTACCTGCATATGTCACAGCCTATCATAGCATTAGGTACCAAGAGGTACCTAATGAATGTAGCTACAGAAAGACAAAAGTGATTTCTTGTTTATCGAACATATATGTACTGTAAACTGATCCTGTCTTCAATATTAATGTACATAACTGAATTTACTTTATCCCTAGTATATCTACTTTTATTGCAACTACTTTTCACTTAGTTAAAATTACTTACCTATGTGGTCTTAGGTAGGGAACTCTGTTGCTAAGTGAGGAGAGGCAGTACGTATATACATGTATTATATTTATAATAGTCTCTTGTGGTGTATTAGTCTTTTCTGTTTTCTCTGAAAGTAACGCTGTGCCCATTTTTCTACAGTGAACAGAGGCATCTGTACAGTTTAAGGCATCCTGGCCTGCTTGGCTTCAAGATGAAGCTTTGTAGTTTAACTTGAGTTTTCGAGCAAAAAAATTAAAGGATGGTTGTTTCAAATGAGGTAATTTTCCATGGAGCAGGAAAGTGTTGTTATCTTTACATGTATCTGATTCATTTTCAGGAAACTTCTGGGTTTTATGATCCATTTGAAGGATCTTCTATTGAGTATTAGTGTTGTTTGCCACTATGTCAAGTTCGAACCTTTAGTTCTTCGTATATTCTAACATTAACATTGCAATAGCCAAGGAGTCGAACATATGCTGCTTTGGCATGCCTCATGGTGAGCAAAAATGCATGACACCTTAAACCACTAGACCACACAATCCTTAACAATGGCACATCCAGCCAAGCTAGATGTTGTACCCACCATCGAAGGACACACAATCCTCATTTCGTGGGTACAATAATATAATATACTGCTTGTTGAGCTAGTACACAAACAGGGAGTAGTGGACCCTCAACTAAAGGCTGCATCGGCTAACGTCAAAATCAGCTAACGGCTCTCTTTGGCATCAAAAATATTGGCTCGGCCAATGCCAAAAAACTCGGCTAAGGGCTTTCGTC
The DNA here is from genome assembly GCF_038502225.1 of Cherax quadricarinatus. Classification (NCBI taxonomy): domain Eukaryota; kingdom Metazoa; phylum Arthropoda; class Malacostraca; order Decapoda; family Parastacidae; genus Cherax; species Cherax quadricarinatus. The sequence goes on along the minus strand of NW_027195976.1, from coordinate 90,739 downwards.
CTGAACATGTCCACGCAGCCTGAGCGGGCCCGGCCACTCCAAGACTCTGTGTATAGCCAGTGTTTCATTGTTTACAAGCCATTGCAGTCGATTCCACGCTTACATGCGATATATTTTGTATTATTCCATTGTTTTAGTGCTCATAACTGCTAAATAAGCCACCATGGGCCCCAAAAAAGCTTTTAGTGCCAATCCTTTGGTAAAGAATGTGAGAAACATGATAGAATTCAAGAAAAAGTTTGTAGAAAAATACGAAAGTGGTGGTGGTAGAGGGTGGTAGTGGATGTGATGGTGGTAGTGATGGTGGTAGTGGTTGTGATGGGGGAAGAGGGTGGTTGTGATGGTTGTAGTGATGGCTGTAGTGATGGTTGTAGTGATGGTTGTAGTGATGGTGGTAGTGATGGTGGTAGAGGGTGGTAGTGGATGTGATGGTGGTAGAGGGTGGTAGTGGTTGTGATGGTGGTAGAGGGTGGTCCAGTGACTCTCAAGCTGGTTATAGTGGCATTACAAAACAAAGAAGGGAGGTAACCCCAGAAAAGGACTCGGTACCTGAAGTATTTATGGAAGGGGATTCCCCTTCCAAACATTAGTACACCTCCATCAAATCCCCTCCTCCTGTCTCATCACTCATCAACAAGTCCACAATAAAGGTAAGTGTCATTTCAGTATTGTTTATTGTGCATGTATCATTATTTTCTGTGTAGGAAAATGTATATATCATGTAAAAAAAATTATTTTGTTTAATACTTTTGGGTTTCTGGAACGGATTAATTGGATTTCCATTTTTTCTTATGGGGAAAATTAATTCGGCTAAAGGCTAGCTCTCTGGAACGTATTAAAGGCATTAGCCGAGGGTCCACTGTATGTCCTTCGATGGCAGGTACAACATCTAGCTTCACTGGATGCGCCATTGTTAAGGATTGTGTGGTTTAGTGGTCTAAGGCATCATGCGTTTTCACTCACCGTGAGGCGGGTCAAAGCAGCATGGGTTCGACTCCTTGGCTAGTGCACTGCTGTTATTGATCAATATCACTCGTTTCATGGGTACAATAATATATTCTAACATGTATATAACAGAACTTTTTGATAATAAACTTTATTTTTTGCTTACACTCTTATTAATTTTTAATAGATTATATACTCAAAAAAATTATCTTTTTATTCTAACCAAGCAGTGCATCATGATGTGTTTGTTTAAATCATAAAACTACCCAATGTACAATGTATTTAAAATATATAAAGTTATTGTTAAACAGTGTTATTTCCAACCTGCAATACTGTTGCAAAAATCTATAATAACATAGCCATCCTTAGCGTTTACAATTTAAAAATACTGTATATTGTTATAAAGTTTTATAATTCTACATCAATGGAAGGTTTACCTTGATGATTAATACACATGTAACAGTGCCTCTGTATTTGACTAAAGAAGCCTACTGTCTAGGTGAAAGGTTTCAAAAATAAAGATACCCAACTGTTGTACATGTGTCTTAATCATCACCTTGTCAGCATTTTATACCATTTTCAACATATTTACTTTCATGGCAACGATGGACTTTCAATTCCAGGAATCAGAGCAACTCTCTCCTCTGTGAGATAAAATCGAATTACCTCCCATTTCCCAGGAGTTGAGTAATCCCCCCAACGTTTCCCTAGTACATAATTTGTATCTCCCCATACTCAAGGTATCATTCAAATACAATCCTGAATAACGTTCAACAAATTATCAAAAATTTTATTGCAGAAACTTTCTGCTATTTCTGTACTAAGATGTCTGGTGCTGTAATCCAGAAGATATAAGAAGCGGCCTCGGAAGGTGTGAAAAACATGAGTGCAGGCAAGCACAGTGTTTGATATGGATCTTATAACACGGGTCACCCTAATGTGGTCTGTTCCTTCAGTGACGAGGGCGGTCACATCACCCATGTTGGTAGTATTGTAATCAGGTAGAACAAGTCCTGAAGGGGAATCTGCAATAGCTTCGAAAGTATCCATTGAGTCTGACTTTAACAAATCAAATGCTTCCTCTTCCAGTGCAGAGCCAGATTTTAACTTGCTCTGAAGCTCCTGGTGAACTGAGCGAGCAAAATCCCAAAATATTTCATTTATATTTCTAGGAGTGTGTGTGTTCATGAATATAACTGATACATGACATCCAAGAGACTTGGAAACATCACCCTTCCAGTAGCGTCGCATATTGATGGAATGATAATTATAAATGTTGTAAGTGTCCTGGACAACACCTTTCTCAGCCAAGAGTTCAACTAGAGCTGCATCAGCAAGAGCAGTGAAGGCAGAGTGAATTGTAACTTTCTCAGCACGACATTTATTTAAAAATTTCCTGGTAGTGGTTGTATCTAATTGTCGCTCTAAGATGAGAGATTTCACCTCTATTCCTTCTGGTATTTGATATATTCTGCTAAAGAATAATTCCTTGTCTTTCCTTAAGTTAGCTTCATCAGTCAATTTCTTCATTAATAATGGGTCAGCTTCAATAAGAGCTTTTTTGGCCAGCACCAGCTCCATGGTTTCCTCACGTGATACAAACTCCCCAAGCTGATCATCATTAATGGGCTTTCCAGTAATAACATCATTCAGCAGTGTAACAGTAAAGCCACAGATCTTCATGGCTGAAAAACCATCAACAATACTATGATGAAACCCCAGGAACAGATGATAGGAATGTGGGAAGGATACCAAGTTGTCATCAGGTATGTGTGGGGAGGCCTGGCCTGAATGACCACTGCTTATATTATCCACCATTGAAGTGGTCTGCTCACACTGACCGCTGCTTGTATCAGCCACCAGCCTTGTACACCAAAGAGGACCAGTATCTGAATTGTATTGATATGATTTAAGGCAGGCCATTACTTCATTCACCTCTGTCTCGGGAAGCACCTGTGAGAAATATAAATTAAGATTATAACATTTAATTTGTGTCCTATGTATGCTAAATAAATTAAAAAAACAGTGCAGGCAGGTCAGCACTTAAAAGGTTTATCAGATTGAGTAATTTCTTTGGTTCACAGGAACTGGTACTACAGCAGGTCCTTGAATAATGTCATCTTGTTATAACGCTGATGAGAAAAAAATCGAATGAATACAATAGATACAACTTATTGTAATATAGAAATTCGTAACGTATATGATAATCACATAAATGTAGTACAATAAACGATGCGGTATGAAAGCGCTCAGTGAGCCTGCCCTATTTGTTATTGATTTTATAATAATCTTTATTTCTACAAGTACAAGTACATGTACAAGGTATACAGATGTAGCTGCCAATAATGACATACTACTACAGGTCCCCATCCCTTCATCCAAAACCCTTGGGGGCAGCAGTGTTTCGAATTTCAGAATTTTTCGAATTTCTGAATGAAGGTGGGGTTTAGAGCAGCACCCCATTATCAAACATTAACACTGCAGCAAAAAATGTATGAATACTCACATTAGGTGGGATAAAAAAAAAGTCACTGAGAGGTCACATCCCTCTCAGATCCAACATTTCTCACTGGAAACAGTTGTCCAAGCTGTTTTCTGTACCAAGATGCCATTGTGTTGCAGTGTCTGACAGAGATTTTTAGATTTTGCCACCGAAGTGGCTAGTTTATTGTGCACCCCATATCCATCCTGTGGATGGTAGTGCGAGAGCATATGAATACACAAAAGGCCTAGGAACTAGGCCCCAAAGGGTTAACAGGAATACATATGGATTTATATCTACATATCTATAGTTCACTTATCTGTTACAAGCAAATTTAGGAAATTTGCTTAGTATATCTGGTATCTTATTTTCATTAATAAGATATCTTGACATGTCACATAGGTTATTATACTGTCTGTCTCTGTATTCCTCAATGAGTGGACAATTAAGCACATAGTGTTCAAGAGAGTGACCAAATGCCTGATCACATAATTTACATTTAGTTTGATCATCATCTGTGTGTCTCCCAAACTGCCAGAAGTACTTGTAATCAAGCCTAAGCCTGGCCACTACAACATCAGTCAGTCTGTTCACATTGCAAGTTGCTCCATAAACATACTTATCTACGTTCATGTTATCATAGTGGGTTATAGATCTACTCAGGCTTCTAACTGCATTCCTATAACAATCATTTTCATTATTTACTTCTCTCCTAATATTATTCCTAATGCTAGACACAGTTATACCAAAGTTATATTCTACATTCTCCTTCTGGGTACTCTTCTTGGCTAACATATCAACTTTATCATGAAGGAGTAATCCAATGTGTGATGGGATCCATAGCAATTGTACATTAATTCCTTTGTCCCTAATTTTTGAGTATCTATACCTGGCTTCTCCAATGAGGATGTTGTTGGAGTCATTATATGAGTCAAGAGCCTTCAATGATGACATAGAATCAGTAATGATGACAGAGTCAAGCTCAGTGTCATAGGTTAGCTTTAGCGCCATTAGGATTGCAAACAATTCAGTTTGCAGTGTAGACGTCCAGTTGTTAATTCTTATGCCTAACTCAACAAATTTATTATCGTTCTTAACTAGGGAGGTGGCAACAAGAGCAGATGCAGCCCTGCCAGAAGACTCCTGTTTAGATCCATCAGTGTATATAACTTGTGATAACTTATTACTACCAGCTAGGTGAGAAATTTCTTCTTGAGCAGTTGCTCTAACAAGAGATTTAAGGAAGGGATTACTAGCAATGAGCTTCTTGGGAGGGACTTGTAGGTATGTGATATTAAATGAACACATCTTCCATGGAGGGGTGAAATGCTCTTGTTGCCTACAGTGATACAGTTCATGCAGGTTATAAAACTTAATGCAATTGCACGTTTTCACACTCCATTTAGATCTGTGTGTATTTACCTCTAGACACTTGGTAAGATTCACTGTGACAGTGTCTGGTTCGTTTCTCAACATTCTAATACCGAGTACAGTGTTAATTTCAACAATCCTATCACTGATACTAGAAATACCAAGCTCCTTCCTCATGTTAAGAACTTTTGTAGATCTGGGACAGCCAAGAATAATCCTGAGAGCTTCATTTTGCATTAACTCCAATGGTCGGAGAGAACTTTCTCTAGCTAATATCAACATGGGAGCAGCATAATCAATTAAGGACCTAACATAGGCTATGTACATCATTCTCACGATTCTCACATTAGCACCATAGTTGGGATTGTAGCCAGCAACAGCTTTGAGAGCATTTAGCCTAGCTTTACATTTCTTGTTTAGTTGTGGTATAGTGGATTTGTTAAAGGGTACATCTACACCAAGATATCTGTAAGTTTTAACGTAGCTAATGATTTCACCCTGCAAATAGATGGGTGGGGGATGTCGTTTGCTTGTTAATATCTTTGTTTTAGAGGAAGATATTATGAGGCCTAGTCGATTACAAATTGCTTGAACTTCATTAAGAATGATATTTATCTTCTTATGCCCTGTTGTATGGATCATGATATCATCAGCATAGCTTATAGCTATATGTTTAGGTGAGGCAGGTAGAGCATTTAGGAGAGCATTAATCAGAATATTAAATAGCATGGGACTAAGAACTCCTCCCTGCGGTATACCTAAAGACATTTCTTTAGAATCACTTCTGAAGCCTTGGTAAAGGACAGAGGATACTCTATTTGACAGGTATCCTATTATCCAGCAGAGTAAGCTACCACCAATATTCATTTTGGCTAGTTCATGTAGTATAACGGTTCTGTTCGCAATATCAAATGCAGATTTTAGATCAAGAAAAGTGGTAAAACTAGTAGAGGTGTGTGCAGTGAGAAAGGTGGAAATACAGTTCTGCACACTTTTACCTTTCATGAACCCATAGAGGTAGGGGGAAAGTTGATGTCTGATTCTGTAGTACAGTCTGTTAAGCATCATTCTTTCAAAAGTTTTACAAAGACAACTAGTTAAGGAGATCGGCCTAAATGCACAGTCTGACAGAGTAAATATCAAAATGGTATACAATACCGTCATTTTGATAGGTAAGACACATAGGCAACAGTTAGGCAACTTTATTCCGAAACGTTTTGCCTACTGTGTAGGCGAAACGTTTCGGAATAATGTTGGATAACTGCTGCCTATGTGTCTTACCTACCAAACTGTCAGTATTGTATACCTACCAACCACAGGCAGGATAAATGATTCAAACGTAGATGTCACGGAACTTCAGGAGGATTTAGACAAACTCAATTCCTGGTCGGAAAAGCTTAATGCTTGGGCAGCATTGAAAATTGGGTTGGGCAAATATTCTGTTAGTGGGATGGATTGTGAAGGACCTGCCTAGTATGGGCCAACAGGCCTGCTGCAGTGTTCCTCCTTTCTTTATAAATTCCCATTTTCCATTTATACACCTCCATGAAAAACTTCGGTTTTCGGAACTTTTCGAATTTCAGAATTTCGGATTAAGGGATATGGACCTGTATATAGAAAGCCCTTGTTATGCAGAGCATTTTGGGCAAATAAGGTCAGTTTTGTCCTCCGGATGCAACCCACACCAGTCAACTAAGCCACAGGTACCTATTTTACAGACAGATGAACAGGAACAGCAGGTGCCTTATGGAAACGCATCCTAATGTTTCCACCTGTACTGGGAACCAACCCGAGGACCTCAGTGTATGAGCTGAGTGTGCTAGCATCAAGCTATGGGACACCTCTAGGGAGGTTCACTGATGCAGGTGAGGGGCTCTTGATCTATGAAATTGGATCTGTGCTCCAGTTCCCTGAAATGAGCCTGAATGTCTTCCATTCCTTCCCCACAAGTGTTGTATAATCCCAGTGGGTTTAGCGCTCCCCCATAATAATTTTGAACTGCGTGGTGGTAGGAGGTGCTCCTTACAATTTTCACTTTGCAAACATTTATTCGCTGATTTTACCCTGTTGAAATGAGTGCTAAAGGTGCAATCTGCACCCCTGATGTTTGTGGTCACAAACAGAAATTGAAAAAGCTGCACCCTGATGTCTGTGGTCACAAACAGAAACTGAAAAAGTGTGAAATTAGACACAAAACTAAAAGTTCTGAAGAGGTTTGAGGATGGGCAATGAGGTGTGGATATTGGAAGAGCTCTTGGTTCCGTTACACGTCATTTCACTTTACAGTCACATTTCCAAGAACTTATCAATGACATTAAGCAAAGACTTAATGTACTTACCTCTTTGATGAATCCCAGTAACCTCCCATTCTTCAGACACTGTTAAAACTCATACGTATTTAGGGCTTCCCCAACATTTCCCCATGAATATACAGTATTTCGCGGCTTATAAGACTTGTTCTAGTTTCAGTTGTTTGGCATCGGACGTAACTGGGAGAGCTACAATCCACCCCACACCCCAAACTTATAGCTCCCTTCACTGACCTTCAGTTTATGGGACACAGGGTGGTTTTTGGAGACATTTTATGGAAAAAAACATGTGTCTAATAAGCCGCAAAATACTCTAAATGTTATATACGATATAGAAAGTAGACTCATAATGACACATGCTAGTTCTTGAAAACTGGTGCCCCCGTGCCCAGGTGGCCTGATGGCTAAAGCTCTCACTTCACAAACGGAGGGCCCGGGTTCGATTCCCGGCTGGGTAGTAATATGTCGACATGTTTCCTTACACCTGTTGTCATGTTCATCTAGCAGCAAATAGGTACCTGGGTGTTAGTGGACTGGTGTGGGTCACATCCTGGGGGACAAGATTGAGGCGCACAATGGAAATAAGTTAGACAGTCCTCGATGACTCACTGACTTTCTTGGGTTATCCTGGGTAGCTAACCCTCTGGGGTTAAAAATCCGAAGAAAATCTTATCTTACATGTACAACAGTTTTATGAATTGAAGAGCACAGGGAAAAATAGGGTTATGTTCCTGTTACCTCTTAAGTTTTATTGGTTGCTTCAAGGAACCACAGTGCTCCTTCACACTTACCTTAAAGTCAACATTATTATTGGTTGCTTCACGGAACCATAAAGTTCCTTCACGCTCGCCAAAACACACACGCAGGCATGGAACTTTCCTGTAACAATATGTAATATTGTAATACTGAATCAATAATACATACTTTACAATACAGTGTTACATAGTCATGTCAATACATGCTACCATAGATATAAAATAAATTCTTGATTGCTATACAGATTTAGAAGTGTTAAAGGTGTAGGGGTCATGGTGCCTGGGGGAATACCGGGAATATACCTGTAGAGAATTTCAGGGGACAGCACCCCCGTGACCCAGTTTGAGACCAGGCCTCACAGTGGATTAGGGCCTGATCAACCAGGCTGTTACTGCTGGCAGCACGTAAACTGACATACGAACCACAGTCCGGCTGGTCAACTTTAGATGCCTGTTCAGTGTCTTCTTGAAGATAGCCAGGAGTCTATTGGTAATCCCCCCTATGTATGTTGGGAGGCAGTTGTACAGTCTAGGGCCGATGATACTTATTGTGTTGTCTCTTAGCGTACTCGTGGCACCCCTTCTTTTCATTGTTGCAGCAACTGCCAAGTCTTTTGCTTTCATAGGGGTGATTTTCATGTGCAAATTTTGTACTAATCCCTCTAGGATTTCAAGGTGTATATTATCATGTATCTCACCTGTGTTCCAGAGAGTACAAGTCAAGGAATTTTAACCTTTCCCAGTAATTTGGGTGTTTTATCGTATTTCTGTATGCCATGAAGGTTCTCTGGTGGCCTGGTGGCTAAAGCTCTCGCTTCACACTGCGAGGGTCTGAGTTTGATTCCCAGCCAGGGTAGAAGCATTGGGCGTGTTTCTTTATGCCTTTTGTCTATGTTCATCAGTAAAATGGGTACCTGGGTGTTAGTCGACTGGTGTGGGTTGTATCCTGGGAAACTGACCTAATTTACTCGAAATGCTCAGCATAACAAGTGGCTTTCTGTATTGTATGTCACTGATGTCAGCTAGGCCTGTATACCATATACATGTACTTGTAGTAAATACAGATATTATATTATTATTGTATTCTCCAGGTAGCAGTTTCACCTGCCTTGAAAAGTGTTGTTAGTGTACAGCAATATTCCAGCCTAAACAAAACAAGCGATTTGAAAAGAATCATCATGGGCTTGGCATCCCTGGTTGTGAAGGTTCTCATTATCTATCCTATAACATTTCTAGCAGATGTAATAGATACATTATTGTGGTCTTTGAAAGCGACATCCTTTGACATTATCACTCCCAGGTCCTTCACATTAGATTTTTACTCTATTGTGTGGTTGGAATTTGTTTTAGACTCCAATAAAGTTTTAATTTCCTCAAATTTTCCATATCAGAGTAATTGAAATTTCTCTTCATTGAATTAAATGTTTTCTGTGGCCCATTTAAAGATTTGGTTGATGTCCGCCTGGAGATTTGCAGTGTCTTCGATGGATGACATTGTAATGCAAATTCGGGTGTCATCCGCAAAAGGAAGACATGGTGCTGTGGCTTACACTTTGTCAGATATGAGGATGAGGAAGAGGATGGGAGGAAGGAACAGGGTGGGGCCTTGTGGAACAGCTTTTCATTGTGGCTGCCTCAGACTTTACTCTGTTTACTATTACTCTTTGTGTTCTGTTTGTTAGGAAGTTATAGCTCCATCTACCAACTTTCTCCGTTATTCCTCTTTCATGCATTTTATGCTCTATTACACCATGGTCACGCTTGTTAAAGGCTTTCACAAAGTCTCTGTATAGTACATCTGCATTTTGTTTGTCCTCTAAAACATCCAAGACCTCATGATGATCCAGTAGTTGGGACAGGCAGGAGCGACCTGCTCTAAACCCGTGTTGCACTGGGTTGTGTAACTGATTGGTATCTAGATGGGTGGCGATCTTGCTTCTTAGAAGCCTGTCAGAGATATTTATATGGAACGTTAGCGCTCTTGGTCTGTAATTGTTTGCTATTGCTTTACTGCCACGTTTGTGGAGTGGGGCTATGTCTGTTGTTTTAAGTTGATGTGGGATGACCACTGTGTCCATACTCCCCTCTTCATAGAATGCTAAAGGCACGTGACAGGGGATTCTTGCATTTCTTGATGAACACAGAGTTCCACGAGTCTGGACCTGGGGCAGAGTGCATGGACTTTGTGTAATAACTGGGACTGTGAACATTGTGTAATAACTGTGATCATAAACATTGTTTAGTGATGAACGTGTGGTGGCGGTGACCCCAAAAAGAAGTAAACTCAATAACCATGATTCATTTAGTCGCTGTTTTACCACAAGTGTTGACATCACAATTCAGGTGACTCTTCTGACTGCAGCATCTTCACCCCTCCTTTCAGAGTGCCAGGACTCGGGTCTGGCCAATTGGTTTTTCCATGAATTCCTTTATAAGTGTTACCTTGCCCACACTAAGAGCAAGTCAGTCCATGAAAAATACTTCACTCACATAATCACACAAGCCTTCTGGATGCTCCCTCCTCCTCCCCCCAAACTTTACTGGGAACACCCCTACGTCTCTTTAGGTTAGGTTAGGTAAGGTTCGTCAGGAAACAGGACAAGTGTTTCCTGACGCGGGTCTTAGTCAGGTGATGACCCGCCTTCGGAGCTTTGGTCATCTGACCGAGGCCTTCCGCTGGCTTACCGGTCCACCTCTTGAAAAGTAATATAATTATATATATATAATTCGTACCTACTTCTCTTTCCTTGCACCCCAGTTTTAAATACCCTCTTAGTCATCCCCAGTTCTGTTCCATCATCTATAAATACTTAAATTACCTCAATAACCCTCCCCTTAGCCTTCTGAATTATGACTCTGATAACACACGTTATCATCTAATCTCCACACCACAGTATCTTCCTCACTAATTGGTTTTTAAAAAATCCCACCTTCGTTACAATAATAATAATAATAAAATCCTTGTATCAAGGTTACAATGTTATCCTGGGTCATGGGTACACACCTAGAATATATCTCCCAGTAAATACGCTTAAAGGTTTGCTTAAATCCTTATATTAGAGTCAAATATGGTCGCTTAGTGGAGTGCAGCAGCTTGCATACTTGACCCTGAGGTAATCAATAGACTGTTGAGTAATATATGTAGATACCGTTATTATTATACACATATCTGATGTGTTTAACGAAATAAGTAACAGAGTTATGTGATGCTATTCTCACTGGACATAACAATAACATGATCAGTATTTAGTCTCTAAAGTGGTAAACACTCGATGCATTTTGAACAATAACACACATTGGTCAGATAATATCTCACTAACTCAGATTTTTTTTTTTTAATATTTGTTACACAATTTTGACCCCACATAGCAAACAAGTACTTTGTTAAGTAAGCTTTTATTCAGGTACACACAAATACAGTTACATAAATTATCATACAACAGCATATGTATAGATTACCCAAGATAACCCAAAAAAGGTCAGACAAAGTGACTTATTTCAATGCAAATTATCGATTAAACTTACCGGTAGAGGTGTTTAAGAGCCAGTCTAACCTGGTCCTCCTGGAGAGGTACTCTTGTACTGAGGCTGACGTGGTAAGCGATTAATAAGATCCCTCTCTTATGACATTCCTCGAATATCTTCTCCACCTTCGACGCCTCCCTCAGCCATTTACCATCAAAGTCTGACATCTTCTGACCTACCAACGTACAGGAAATTAGGTTGGAATATAATCCTAATTTTTAAAGGGGCGGACCGATGAGCCAGTGAAAGGCCTCGGTCAGATTGAGCAAAGCTCCAGCGGAGGGTCATCATATAACTAAGACCAGCGTCAAGACACACTTTTCCTGTTTTCTGACAAACCTTACCAAACCTAAATTAGGTTGGCATTCAACAGGTTATATGATCAAATATATTTTTCTTGGCCATGGATGCGCATGTCTGTACTCACTGTATTTAAATTATGAAATTAAGGGCCGCCTTGTGGGTTTAGTGCTTAGTTTTGATTATAATAATATACAGGCAGGGAGGAAATAAAGAGAATAAGGATTATCAATGCATGATGAAAGCGCTGCTTGACTTGTGGGTTTAGCGCTTTATTTGATAACACATAATTAATCAATGTGCAACTGAACGATGACACAAGAAGGAGCTGTCAGACACTACATAGTTTAACATCTTCATTATGCACCCCATACCCATGTTATGGGCGGTCACTGTACATGCTGTCTTTGATGACTGTCGGTTCTAGCAGAGAACTACATTATAAACTACTAGCTAAGAGAAACTACTGCATTATAAACCACTAGCCAGGAGAAACTACTACATTATAAACTACTAGCTAAGAGAAACTACTGCATTATAAACCACTAGCCAGGAGAAACTACTACATTATAAACTACTAGCTAAGAGAAACTACTGCATTATAAACCACTAGCCAGGAGAAACTACATTATAAATCACTAGCCATGAGAAACATTATAAACCACTAGCCAGGAGAAACTACTGCATTATAAACTACTAGCTAAGAGAAACTACTGCATTATAAACCACTAGCTAGGAGAAACTACTGCATTATAAACCACTAGCCAGGAGAAACTACTGCATTATAAACCACTAGCCAGGAGAAACTACTGCATTATAAACTACTAGCTAGGAGAAACTACTGCATTATAAACCACTAGCCAGGAGAAACTACTGCATTATAAACCACTAGCTAGGAGAAACTACTGCATTATAAACCACTAGCCAGGAGAAACTACTGCATTATAAACTACTAGCCAGGAGAAACTACTGCATTATAAACCACTAGCCAGGAGAAACTACTGCATTATAAACTACTAGCCAGGAGAAACTACTGCATTATAAACCACTAGCCAGGAGAAACTACTGCATTATAAACCACTAGCTAGGAGAAACTACTGCATTATAAACCACTAGCCAGGAGAAACTACTGCATTATAAACTACTAGCCAGGAGAAACTACTGCATTATAAACCACTAGCCAGGAGAAACTACTGCATTATAAACTACTAGCCAGGAGAAACTACTGCATTATAAACCACTAGCCAGGAGAAACTACTACATTATAAACTACTAGCTAAGAGAAACTACTGCATTATAAACCACTAGCCAGGAGAAACTACTACATTATAAACTACTAGCTAAGAGAAACTACTGCATTATAAACCACTAGCCAGGAGAAACTACATTATAAATCACTAGCCATGAGAAACATTATAAACCACTAGCCAGGAGAAACTACTGCATTATAAACTACTAGCTAAGAGAAACTACTGCATTATAAACCACTAGCTAGGAGAAACTACTGCATTATAAACCACTAGCCAGGAGAAACTACTGCATTATAAACCACTAGCCAGGAGAAACTACTGCATTATAAACTACTAGCTAGGAGAAACTACTGCATTATAAACCACTAGCCAGGAGAAACTACTGCATTATAAACCACTAGCTAGGAGAAACTACTGCATTATAAACCACTAGCCAGGAGAAACTACTGCATTATAAACTACTAGCCAGGAGAAACTACTGCATTATAAACCACTAGCCAGGATAAACTATTGCATTATAAACTACTAGCCAGGAGAAACTACTGCATTATAAACCACTAGCCAGGAGAAACTACTGCATTATAAACCACTAGCTAGGAGAAACTACTGCATTATAAACCACTAGCCAGGAGAAACTACTGCATTATAAACTACTAGCCAGGAGAAACTACTGCATTATAAACCACTAGCCAGGAGAAACTACTGCATTATAAACTACTAGCCAGGAGAAACTACTGCATTATAAACCACTAGCTAGGAGAAACTACTGCATTATAAACCACTAGCCAGGAGAAACTACTGCATTATAAACTACTAGCCAGGAGAAACTACTGCATTATAAACCACTAGCCAGGAGAAACTACTCAAGATGGCAAGGGTTACACCAATACATAAAGGTGGTGACCCTACAGACTTAAACAACTATAGGCCAATATCTAACTTACCACTGCTATCCAAAATCTTTGAGAAACTCGTGCACAGGAGACTGTATTCATTTATAACGGCTCAAAACATACTCAACCCCTGCCAGTTTGGATTCAGGAAAAACAAAAGCACTAATGATGCAATCATAAAAATGCTAGATCTGCTTTACACAGCATTGGAAAATAAGGAATATCCACTAGGAATTTTTATTGACCTAAGCAAAGCTTTTGACACAGTAAACCACGAAATCCTACTCCACAAACTTGACCACTACGGTATAAGAGGCCATGCGCTTGCTTATTTCAAATCTTACATTACTAATAGGTATCAGTACGTCACCATTAAAGACACAGCATCAGCAACACGGCCACTTGATACTGGAGTTCCGCAGGGAAGTGTCCTTGGTCCCCTGCTCTTCCTCATATACATCAATGACCTTCCAAACGTATCCCAACATCTGAAACCCATTCTCTTTGCTGATGACACGACTTATGTCATCTCTCACCCTAATCTTGCCACCCTCAACACCATTGTGAATGAGGAGCTGATTAAAATATCGACTTGGATGTCAGCCAATAAACTTACGCTTAACACTGACAAAACTTACTATATTATGTTTGGTAGCAGAGCAGGAGATGCACAAATTAACATTAAGATTGACAACACTCTAATTAACAGAAATAATGGGGGAAAATTCCTAGGCTTATACCTTGACAACAACCTGAATTTCAGCACCCATATCCAGCATATAGCCAAAAAAGTATCCAAAACGGTTGGGATCCTCTCCAAGATACGATACTACGTGCCGCAAAATGCCCTTCTCACACTATACCACTCATTTATCCATACCTCACCTATGCTATTTGTGCTTGGGGATCAACTGCAGCAACACACCTAAAGCCAATAATAACCCAACAAAAAGCTGCAGTAAGAATAATCACTAAATCCCATCCCTGGCAGCACACTCCCCCCACTCTTCAAAGATCTAAACTTACTCCCAGTTCAGTACATCCACACTTACTACTGTGCAATCTATATCTACAGGGCCTTAAACTCTAATATCAACCTTGACCTAAAACGCTTTCTTGATAGTTGTGACAGAACCCACAGGCATAACACCAGAAACAAACATCTCTACGACATTCCCCGTGTCCGACTAAACCTCTACAAAAATTCAATGTATGTCAAAGGCCCTAAAATCTGGAATACCCTACCTGAGAACTCTAGAACTGCAGACACATTCATCACCTTCAAAACTACCATTAGAAAACATCTTATCTCCCTGATACACCCCGTCAACTAACTACACGAATACCACCTGGTGGTTCACACTTACACTCGCTCACTCATTTGACCATAAACAGAAATATTAATCTCAGTCTTAAAATAATGAATCCTGTGATACTCCAATACTGAAACTATATACTGTGCCAAAACAAAAGCATTCACATTGCTAAACACACAAACTAGTATTTAGTCACCTAGCCATAATACCAACTTACCTCATAATTTGTAATATTTTGTAATATTTTACAATTAAGAATAAAACTAAGTATGCCCGAAATGCCTAGCCATGCTAAGCGTTCTAGTGGTACACTCTGTAATCACAATTTTACTACATGTAAACCAAACAATAACCAAATTTCTGTAAACTCAGCATTGTAATCCTTATAGAGAATAAACTTTGAATTGAATTATAAACTACTAGCTAAGAGAAACTACTGCATTATAAACCACTAGCTAGGAGAAACTACTACATTATAAACTACTAGCTAAGAGAAACTACTGCATTATAAACCACTAGCCAGGAGAAACTAAATTATAAATCACTAGCTAGGAGAAACCACCACGTTATAAACCACTAGCCAGGAGAAACATTATAAATCACTAGCCATGAGAAACATTATAAATCACTAGCCAGGAGAAACCACATTATAAATCACTAGCCATGAGAAACATAAACCACTAGCCAGGAGAAACATTATAAACCACTAGCCAGGAGAAACTACATTATAAATCACTAGCCATGAGAAACATTATAAACCACTAGCCAGGAGAAACATTATAAACCACTAGCTAGGAGAAACTACTACATTATAAACCACTAGCCAGGAGAAACTACTACATTATAAACCATAGCCAAGAGAAACCACATTATAAACCACTAGCCAAGAGAAACTACTACATTATAAACCATAGCCAAGAGAAACCACATTATAAACCACTAGCCAGGAGAAACTACTACATTATAAACCACTAGCCAGGAGAAACTACTACATTATAAACCACTAGCCATGAGAAACATTATAAACCACTAGCCAGGAGAAACCACACTATGACTCGGTTCAAGCAGAGAACTACATTATAAACCACTAGCCAAGAGAAACTACTGTATTATAAACAATAGCCAAGAGAAACCACATTATAAACCACTAGCCAGGAAAAACTACTACATTATAAACTACTAGCAGGAGAAACCACTAGCCAAGAGAAACTACATTATAAACCACTAGCCAGGAGAAACCACCACATTATAAACCACTAACCAGGAGAAACCGCCACATTATAAACCACTAGCCAGGAGAAACCACCAGCAAGGAGAAACCACCACATTATAAACCACTAGCCAGGAGAAACCACCACATAAACCACTAGCAAGGTGAAACTACCACATAAATCACTAGCCAGTCAAAACCACCACATTATAAACCACTAACCAGGAGAAACCACCACATTATAAACCACTAGCAAGGAGAAACCACCATATAAACCACTAGCAAGGCAAAAACTACCACATTATGAACCACTAGCCAGGAGAACCCACCACAGTATAAACCACTAGCCGTGTCTTCCTTTGCAGATGAAACCCAAATTAGCATGACAGCATCCTCCAATGAAGACACTGCAAGACTCCAGGCGGACATCAACCAAATCTATAAGTGGGCCGCAGAAAACATTATGAGGTTCATTGATGAGAAATTTCAATTACTCCGATATGGAAAACGTGAGAAAATTAAAATTTCATCGGAGTATAAAACAAATTCCAACCACATAATAGAGCGAAAAACTAATGTCAAAGACCTGGGAGTGATCATGTCAGAGGACCTCACCTTCAAAGACCATAACATTGTATCAATCGCGTCTGCTAGAAAAATGACAGGATGGATAATGAGAACCTTTAAAATTAGGGATGCCAAGCCTATGATGACACTTTTCAGGTTGTTTGTTCTATCTAGGCTGAAATATTGCTGCACATTAAAAGCACCTTTCAAGGCAGGTGAAATTGCTGAACTAGAAAATGTACAGAGAACCTTCACGGCGTGCATAAGTACGATTAAACACCTGAATTACCGGGAAAGCTTGAAGTTCCTCAACCTGTACTCCCTAGAACGCAGGCGGGACTCCCGCTGCGGGAGAGATACGTGATTATGTACACTTGGGAAATCCTAGAGGGATTAGTACCAAACTTGCACAGGAAAATCACTCCCTATGAAAGCAAATGACTTGGCAGACGATGCAACATTCTCCCAATGAAAAGTAGGGGTGCTACTAGCACGATAAGAGACAACACAATAAGTGTCAGGGGGCCCAAGACTATGCAACTGCCTCCCAGTATGCATAAGGGGGATTACCAATAGACCCCTGGGTGTCTTCAAGTAGGCACTAGACAGGCACCTAAAGTCAGTACCTGACCAGCTGGGCTGTGGTTCATATGTTGGATTGCATTCAGCCAGCAGTAACAGCCTGGTTGATCAAGCCCTGATCCACCATGAGGCCTGGTCACGGACCGGGCCGCGGGGGTGGGGGCCCCCGGAACTCTCCAGAAATAGGATGGTTATGGATATTGGAAGTTCCTTATTTGTCTGGTGCCCCTGTGTACTCCTTCCCTTTTCTCTTCGTCTACATTCGTTCTTGTCTTCTCTTCAATTCCCACTTTTCTATGTTCTTGCAGCATCTAACTTTTCCCTTTCCCCTTGGGAAGTTCCGACGGTTCATATCTGTTCTTCCCCACTGCCATGCGCGGAAGCCTAAATACCTACGGTTGCTTCTCGCTCTCACTTCCAGACTCATTCTCATGCCATCGCAGTGTGCATCAATGGTTCCAAGTCCTCTGATGGTGTCGAACTTGCAGCAGTGTTTCCAAACAACATAGTACGAGGGCCTTTATTAGCCTCGGCTAGCATTATTACAGCTGAATTGTGTGCAATTCAGCTGTAAAAATGCCTGTGTCACCATATGTGGTAGTTTCAGACTCCCTTAGTGATTTGCAGGCCATACAAAAATGTGATTTACTTCATTCCCTGGTTCTTCGTATCCAGTTTTGGTTACGCCATATGTCTAGCAAGCACAAAGATAGTGTTTTTTGCTGGGTCCCCGGTCATGTTGACATACAAGGCAATGAACAGGCAGACACTGCTGCGCAGTCAGCAGTACATGACCTCCCAGTTTCATATAGAAGTATTCCATTCACAGACTTTTTGCTGTGATTTCTACCCACCTTCGCAACCGTTGGCAACAACATTGGTTTGATCTGCTACATAACATGTTGCATTCTATTAAACCAAGTATAGGTTTCTGGCGGTCCTCTTGTCATCAGTGTCGAGGTTGGGAGACTACACTTTCCCGTCTTTGCATCGGACACACTCGTCTTATTCACGGGTATAACCATAATAATATATTTTTATTTATACAAGTACATGTGCAAGATATACAGGCCTAGCTGACATCAATGACATACCACTGTATAGAAAGCTGCTTGTTATGCAGAGCATTTCAGGCAAGTTAGGTCAGTTTTGTCTCAGGACGCGACCCACACCAGTCAACTAACACCCAGGTACCCATTTTATACTGATGGTTGAACATCCCCTCAAGGGAGGTTCCTTGATGCTGGTGAGGGGCTCTTGATCTAGGGAATTGGATCTGTGCTCCGATTCCCTGAATGGAGTCTGAATACCTTCCATCCCCCCACATTTGCTGTATAATCCTACAGGTTTAGCGCTCCCCCATGATTATATTATTATTGATGGGTGAACATGGACAACAGGTGTCTTAAGGAAACACGTCCTAACGTTTTCCAGGCGTACCGAGGATTCGAACTCAGGACCTGTGTGCGAGCTGAGTGCACTAACGAGGAGCCCTGTTCCACTGTATGAGAATTGTTAGGTTCCAGTTTCTGTTAGCCATATTCTGTTGGACTGCCCACTATCAACGAGCATGCAGAATTTACCTCCGATGTCGTCACCGCTCTAATACCCTTACTTTACCTTCCCTTCTTGCTGATGGATCCTCCTTTAATCCAGACTCTCTCTGTGGAAAATTGCATTTATCTGAATGTAACTCATTATGTACATAACAGTAAATGATAACAAAGATAATTATTATTTATCAGTTACATAGACAAGTAGGAATTTGGGACACCTAGGTCGCAAAAATGTCCCCCTTGGATACCTACCATTGTCATATCCACAAGTTGCTCTAGACCTATTAATTACAAATGAAATATACATCACCAGGAATTCTGGTAAATATATAAATTTGTGGACTGTATATTAAATTAATAAAGGATTATATATATACACATTTACATAACAGAAGGAGAATATCTTAAAATCACTCACCAATTTGACTGGAGATCAAGGTGTATCATACTCAGAAAACCTCACTGTCTAAATTTATGAAAATACTGGCCAGAATTATAACACAAATCTAGATAGCTTATCTGAGGTTCCTGGAGCTGTCTTGTCCAGTCGTCTGATATCTCAATTTATGCAGGAATACACATCCAACAATTTTGGCTCCTATTTGAGAGGTGTCAGCCCAATTTTAACCTCTAGAACACGAAAATTCTTCTTATTTTCACTAACGTTTTCTTGGCTCCTTTAAAACACAATGGCGAGTCTCATCTGCGCAGGCACAGGCTTCCCATTTTTTATAACAATTTTTATTAAATACAGTATGGCCATCTATTTATATATAACTACTGTATTTCTGGAAAATATATACAGTATTTTCCACACTTCAGCCGGGCGGAGTTCGTTGCTAAACGACTCAAATTGCTCATTTGGCAATTGTGGAGGACCTGGATACATATAGGATCTGGCATCCACACGGCGACATATTGCACAAGATTTAATCACCCTTTTTACACTTTGCCGTCCTTGTGGAATACAGAAAGTTTCTCTAATACAATTTAAGGTATCTTGTACCCCACCATGCATTACATTCTTATGGGCATTTAAAACAATTAAATTTGTTAGATGATGAGTTTTGTGCAGTAAGATAGGGTGTTTAGCATAATCACCCAATTCAGCATTTTGTAACCTACCTCTGCACCCAATTACATTGTTCTCTAAATATAGCCCCAATTTCTCTATTATAGAACCTTTCACAATATTTCTTTCCATCATCAATTTAATCTCATTTCCACAGATTTCTTCTTGTACCCTTTTTATCCAATACTAAAGAGGATGTGAAAACTTATATGAGATATTCATCTTGTTTAAAAATTTAAACACCAACTCAGTTACATTGATTAGTTTGGGTAAAGAAGAATACCTATCTATATCAATGGCTAGGGAAGGACAAACTATTGGAGCAGTGGTCACAGTAATTTCAACAGGAGCAATATATGCCTTTTGTACAGGCCAATTAGCTTTATTTACCAACCAGCTCAGTCCTTTAAACCATGATACAGCATTTACAAACTTAGCATAAGGTAAACCTCGAGACAAGAAATCAGCTGGATTCTCCTCACCAGGTATATGATTAAATGTTAACATATGCTGACCCAAACTATTATACTTCTCTTGCATCTTATTAATTTCAGCGACTCTGTTTTGTACATACACAATTTTACTGTTTCCATTACGAATCCATTGTAAGGATACCTCATTATCAGACCAAATTACAGTGTCGCTAATATTTATCTCCTGCAACTTATTTCTTATATAATTAGCTAATTTGACACCTACATAAATGGCTGTTAATTCCAACTGAGGTAAGGTATGTGATATAATTGGAGACACTTTAGCCTTAGACATAACAAGAGAAATAACACTATTACATTGAAGGTAAGCAACTGCTCCATATGCCAATTTTGAAGCATCACAAAAAATGTGGAGTACATTTTTCCTATTTGGATTGGCCACCTGGCGTGGGAACTCCAACATTGGAATTTTCTCATAATCACCAATTAATTCATCCCACCTGTTAATGAATTCCTCAGGTAGAATTTCATCCCAAGCACATTTAAGTTTCCATGCTTCCTGAATTAATAATTTCCCTCTTATAGTAAGGGAAACCAGCAAGCAAGACTCTCTTAGTTAATTTATTGGGCATACTGTAATTATTAGGTTTTAACATTAACAAATCTCTCTCAGTATCCTAAGTTAAACCCAATACATTAATACATTTTGGCACTTCATCTCCAGGGTAATCTTTACTTATTTTGTCCTTTAATTTGGACGAATTACTATTCCATTCCCTCAGAGGCATATTTGCACTTTGCATTATTTCATTAGCCTCTCCATAAGTCATTAACAGTTCCTCTTCAGTTGATGTCACACCCAGGAAATTGTCCACATAAAATTGTTTGCTCATTACTTTACTCAATGGACTTTCCATACGTTTAAGGTGTGCATTTATCATCGCTTGAAGTAGGAATGGACTGGATGTAGCACCAAATAATACGCTCTTAAAGCGAAAGGTTTTCAGAGGGCTAAGTGGGTCACTAGGATTCTCTGGCCATAAGAAGCGGGTACAATCCCGGTCAGCCTCTTGTAAACCCACTCTCAGGAAAGCTTTACTTATGTCAGCCGTAAAGGCATAATTCTTCACACTGAAATTTAATAAGATATCCTAATTTTTCCGTCAACGACAGACCTGTCGTCAGTCATTTAAACTAGGTACATTTTTGTTACTCCTGGCACTACAATTAAACACAATCCTCAAAGGAGTGGTCTTAGAATCCTTCTTCACTCCGTGATGTGGCAAATAGTGACCATAAATTTTGGCTTGCTCAGGAGGTACCTCTTCTATAAATTTATTAATTAACTGCTCAGCAATTATATCATTATAGGCAGTTAACAATTCTGGTGTCTTACTCAGTTCACAGAGCTGAGCCTTTAATTGTCCATATGCCATTCTGTAATTAGTGGGCAATTCTGGGTGGTTCAGTCTCCACGGAAGTCGTACCCAGTATTGTCCAGATTCAAATTTTACATCTCTCAGGTATTGATCCTGAGTAAAAGAATCGTCTGGACTTTCTTCATTTACATTTATTCCAATGCTGTCTAATTCTCACAATTTTTGCACTGGTTCAACACCATCCTCTATGGAAGAATTATACTGGGGTACGATTTCATGAGTAAGACACACAGTTATGGTATTTGTAGTTTAATCTAGTCATGAATTATTATTACGAGGAATCCTACCATACATTACATGGCCTCCTGCAGTCTTCAAAAGGGTGACACCACATTTCTTTACCATACTCTTTACAAAGGAGGCATAATAGTCACTACCTATCAAAATATTTATTGGGCCTACAGAATCATCCCTTACACCAGAAGGTGCTAAATTTACATTATGTGAAAGTCTTTCTGTAGCTTTACTAAGCCCTACTGTAGTTATTTTCTCTGGAAGTCTATCTACAATTACTGCATTAACACGTTTTTTCTCATTGCCCAACCTGACAGTTACATAAACAGTGTCATACAATTGAGCCCTTTTATCCGAGAGAAAACCAGATAATTTTAAAGTTGTGGGATCTCCCATCTGTACTTTCATACCATCAAGACATTAACGTTTTATGAAAGTACGTTGGGATCCCTGGTCCAATAATGCATTTACATTTTTTATTTATGCCTTTTATCATCAAGTTTTATCTGTAACACAGGTAAGGCTACTTCAGCAAAGCCATCATTATTAACATTAGCAGCAATTTTTACATTAGCCACTGTTGTGTCAGGATTGTCAACATTATCATTATTATCAACATTGTCATATAGACCCTTACACATGACTATATGGTGTCTTCCTTTGTGACATTGATAACAGTTGTTTAATTTGGCATGACAATCCTTTACATTGTGATTACCTAAACACCTGATACATCTGTCAAGTTCCTCCAATCTTTCAACTTTATCATTCCATGAATTGTATGCATTGCAATTCTTAGAAAAATGAGTACCCTTGCAGAAGAGACAATCTCTTTTTTCTTTGACTGGTTTCTTATTAACTGTGCTACTCTTAGGAGGGTACTTATTCTTCTTACCTTGTGGAGAATCATTATTTCTGATTCCTGCTACTTGATATGCACCTGTGCAACTCTTTTTAGGAAATGAATTTTGATTATTAACATTGGGATAATTTTTCCCTTTGTGAAACTTGACAGATACCTCAGAGTTATTATGAGTTGCATCTTTAAAATGAGTTAGTTGGCTGGTCTGCAACCGCACAATTAATTCTTGTAGACCTAGTCTTATTTCCTCCAGTCCAAAATAACCTTTGTGATATTTGTTTGAGATCCATTCAAGTGTTTTATAGTTTAATTTATTCTGTACTATGGCACCCAATAACCAGTCTGATTCCTTCAGATTATATTTATTGCTTAAAGTTTTGAGAGTGCTCTCCAGTTTAACTCTAAACTGCTGAAAACCTTTGTAAGTGTGATCTGGAGATTTTAAATTAACAATGATATTCACTAGATCCAACCTACTTTGTTCTATATTACCATAAGTGACCTTCAACAAGTCAACTGCTTCCTTGTAAGAGTCATCTACATTGGGAAAGGCTTGTATGAGTATGTGAGCATCTCCTCTTACCTGTCCTTTGAGGTAAAATAATTTAGTTACACAGGCTAGGTCACTCCTGTCATGCACAACTGCTTTAAAAATTGACCAAAATTCCTCCCAGTTTTCTCCAGGATTAAACACAGGTAAACATAGTTCAGGGAGTTTTGGCAAAGACATATTACTTGTTGGAGCAGACTGATTAACTGCCTGGTTTACACATTTTTATTCAAAGCCTGACTTTTACAAGAAAGAATCTTTTCTTCTAATTTATAATACTGATTAATCATAAGATCTACTTCAGTCTCATCTACACAGTTTACTAGCAAATCTCCTTCATATTTGTTGTAATATAATTTGCATGAATCATATCTATTCCCTAAAGCATCTAAATACAATTTTAAATCATCAGTATTCACAGTTTCTTGATTCATTAATTCCAAACATTTATTATATGCCTTGGTTACATGACCTTTTCTAGCTTGCAGTGATGATTTTTTTGCTCTATATTCCATGTTTGTCTTCTCTATTAATTTGCTTATTTTCAGCCATGATGCAATGTATTAAATTCAACTTAATTAATAACACTGATTATGTACTAAATTATGCACTTTATAAATGTAAATAGTACAACTTACCTTTGAATAAATCCTAGCTACACTTGAGCTTTGCAATTACATGTAAGAAAATTATAATATAAATTTTAAACACACATTAATAATGTTAGCTACACTTGCGCTTAGTAATTACACATGTAAGAAAATTATAATATAAATTTTAAATACACATTAATAATGTTAGCTACACTTGAGTTTAGTAATTACACCTGTAAGAAAATTATAATATAAATTTTAAATGCACATTAATACAAACCTTTAGCCAGACTTGGCTCATCAAAATTAATATTATACAAATTAATATAAATCCTTGCCAGAATTTGGCATAGCAAAATTAATATTATGCACATTAATATTAGCTACACTTGGCTTATCAATTACACATACATTAATATAAATCTTGGCCAGAATTGTCTTATCAAATTAATATTAAACAAATTAATATAAATCCTTGCCAGAATTTGGCATAGCAAAATTAATATTATACATATTAATATAATCTTTAGTCATACTTGACTTGGCTTATCCAAATTAATATTGTAATAATTATAATCCACTACACATTAAGTAAATTTGTAAACTTAACCTCCACCTCCTTCTGTCATTTCACATATAATTATTAAGTAATTAACTAATTAATGACTTCACTAATTACCTCCGGTTCAAGAAGTACCAACGCGCAAATTAAATGTGGAAAATTGCATTTATCTGAATGTAACTCATTATGTACATAACAGTAAATGATAACAAAGATAATTATTATTTATCAGTTACATAGACAAACAGGAATTTGGGACACCTAGGTCGCAAAAAATGTCCCCCTTTGATACCTACAACTGTCATATCCACAAGTTGCTCTAGACCTATTAATTACAAATGAAATATACATCACCAGGAATTCTGGTAAATATATAAATTTGTGGACTGTATATTAAATTAATAAAGGATTATATATATACACATTTACATAACAGAAGGAGAATATCTTAAAATCACTCACCAATTTGACTGGAGATCAAGGTGTATTATACTCAGAAAACCTCACTGTCTAAATTTATGAAAATACTGGCCAGAATTATAACACAAATCTAGATAGCTTATCTGAGGTTCCTGGAGCTGTCTTGTCCAGTCGTCTGATATCTCAATTTATGCAGGAATGCATATCCAACAATTTCGGCTCCTATTTGAGAGGTGTCAGCCCAATTTTAACCTCTAGAACACGAAAATTCTTATTTTCACTAACGTTTTCTTGGCTCCTTCAAAACACAATGGCGAGTCTCATCTGCGCAGGCTTCCCATTTTTTATAACAATTTTTATTAAATACAGTATGGCCATCTATTTACATATAACTACTGTATTTCTGGAAAATATATACAGTATTTTCCACACTCTCATTGACTTTTTGACAGCAACTGATTTACTGCACAAACTCTGATGATGATTCCTCTAGCACTCCCCACAGTTCTTTCTTCCTCAATCTTGCTACCCTCTGCCCCTGCACTATCCCCTGCCCTGCTGCACTGCATGATCTTATAACAATAATCCCTCTCCCTGTTGCTTCCCAGTACCTTTGCACCCTTCCCTGCCCTGCTGCGCTGTATGACCCTTGTAGGTTTAGCGCTTCTTTTTTGTTATAATAATACATTATAAGCCACTAGCCAGGACTGAGAAAGATTCTCCAGTAATTCGCTCTACACAAGCAAGAAAAAACACGTGATAATAATTGATCTCAATACTAAAACAATTATGTGTGTGTTCCCCATTCTTCAGTGTATTGACCAAGGTCTTGGAAAGAAGCAAGTGCCTCTTCAGGAGTCGAGCTGGACAATGTAGCCGTTATTTGTCTACAAGAGGCTCTCTTACCCAACATTGTGTAGACATTTGTCTACAAGAGACACTCTTACCAAACATAGTGTAGACATTTGTCTACAAGATACACTCTTACCCTCTACCCAACCTACTCTTCCCCTATGCCCACTTTCCCACTCACCCACTTACTTATCTCTTGCTTGCTTGCTGTGTAGACTGCTGTGCTGTCGAAGACTGCTGCTCACACTGACGACATGAAGGCTACAGTTGTTATCTATACCTTAAAATACACTGCACAATAATGGTGACACATCTAATTTTCAGTGTACAGATCTCGCAAGGCTAAATAAATGTATTCCACGATATATACCTGGATGTTTGCTCAATCTACTGACTTAAATACGCAACACTAAAGTAATTAAGCTTATTTAGGTACAGTTACACAAATTATCATACTTAATAACATATGTGTAAATTACCCAGGATAACCCACTTGGTCTGCTGTTAAATGAGTTTTAAAGACAAACCTCAGGTTTCTAAATGACAGAAGAGATACTTGTGATGATCTGGCATCATTCCACTCATAAAGTGACCTTTAACTTCTTCACGTGTCAGTCACTAGTTAGGTAGACACTACTTCCTGACCTTTATCCCATATGACTGTGATATATAACGTAAACAACAAGACAGGATGTTTTTGTGAAGGGCTCCACGTTGGGCGAGAGATGTTTTAAAGGACCCCAATGGAAATAAGTCACTCAGTCTGACTTTTTTGGGTTATCCTAGGTTCTCTACACATATGCTGCTATGTAAGATAATTCTATGTAACTGTATTTGTGTATACCTGAATAAACTTACTTACTTACTTATTCCAAACTTCAATGTGTATATATATATATATATATATATATATATATATATATATATATATATATATATATATATATATATATATATATATATATATATATATATATATATATAATATATATATATATATATATATATATATATATATATATATATATATATATATATATATATATATATATAATAAGATCACAGTAAACAGGTGATTTCAAAATATGCAAAACAACCACTTTGAAAGAATAGAGAAATTCCAAGCGCTTTCGTGACTACTCACATTATCAAGGAACAATAATAATAACTTCTCAGTGCGTCATCAGGAGCTGTGCAATGTTACAAGGGAACAACCAAAGCAGGGGGAGAGGTCTCAGAGTACCGTGTGTCACTGGCCACGGTTACCCTTAGACTGGGTTAGTGGTCTGTGCCAACCCCACCCTACCATCATCCCCCCACTACCCATATGGGGTAGGAGGGTTTCTGGAAACCAGAATTGCCCAGCATAAATACTCAGGACAGGGCAGGAGTCGAACGCTATCTTTAACCACGTTAGTGCATGTAATCATCCACCGGGGTGGGATGCTGCCCAGATTATAGTACCAAACAGTTCTGTCATGGAAAGAAACATAATTGAATCTTCCCTCTTGAAACATGAAAGGAATACAGTATACAACTTAAATTATGGATTATACAAGCTCGATAATTATTTAGGAGAGTCCATTGTACACAATCTTAAACAACAATGCTATACAAAGTCACAGGATTGTTCATCATGCCAGGTGGTTGATGGATTGGTGACGCCCGTCCAGTGTCTACGTACCAAATTATTATTATTATTATTATAATCAAGGGGAAGCGCTAAACCCGGAGGATTATACAGCGTCTAGGGGGGGGATGTGGAAGGCATTCAGGCTTAATTCGGGGAACTGGAGCACAGATCCAATTCCCTAAATCAAGAGCCCCTCACCAACAGTCTACGCACCAAAACTTCTCACCATGTCAGTTTTGAAGGTTATATAACACCTGCAACTGTTAATGTACCATACAGTGACAAGCACACAAGATAACGTAAGGAAAGGTTAAAGGGTATTAGTAGAATTTAGATCATAGAAATATTATCAGATAGACATAGAAGTCCCCATGTATGGCATATTAACAGCCACTGAGGAAACAGTAGACAATATGTAGGAAGAGATACATGGGTACATGGGTAGAACATTCTGAGTACATGGGTAGAACATTCTGAGTACATGGGTAGAACATTCTGAGTACATGGGTAGAACATTCTGAGTACATGGGTAGAACATTCTGAGTACATGGGTAGAACATTCTGAGTACATGGGTAGAACATTCTGAGTACATGGGTAGAACATTCTGAGTACATGGGTAGAACATTCTGAGTACATGGGTAGAACATTCTGAGTACATGGGTAGAACATTCTGAGTACATGGGTAGAACATTCTGAGTACATGGGTAGAACATTCTGAGTACATGGGTAGAACATTCTGAGTACATGGGTAGAACATTCTGAGTACATGGGTAGAACATTCTGAGTACATGGGTAGAACATTCTGAGTACATGGGTAGAACATTCTGAGTACATGGGTAGAACATTCTGAGTACATGGGTAGAACATTCTGAGTACATGGGTAGAACATTCTGAGTACATGGGTAGAACATTCTGAGTACATGGGTAGAACATTCTGAGTACATGGGTAGAACATTCTGAGTACATGGGTAGAACATTCTGAGTACATGGGTAGAACATTCTGAGTACATGGGTAGAACATTCGAGTACATGGGTAGAACATTCTGAGTACATGGGTAGAACATTCTGAGTACATGGGTAGAACATTCTGAGTACATGGGTAGAACATTCTGAGTACATGGGTAGTACATGGGTAGAACATTCTGAGTACATGGGTAGAACATTCTGAGTACATGGGTAGAACATTCTGAGTACATGGGTAGAACATTCTGAGTACATGGGTAGAACATTCTGAGTACATGGGTAGAACATTCTGAGTACATGGGTAGAACATTCTGAGTACATGGGTAGAACATTCTGAGTACATGGGTAGAACATTCTGAGTACATGGGTAGAACATTCTGAGTACATGGGTAGAACATTCTGAGTACATGGGTAGAACATTCTGAGTACATGGGTAGAACATTCTGAGTACATGGGTAGAACATTCTGAGTACATGGGTAGAACATTCTGAGTACATGGGTAGAACATTCTGAGTACATGGGTAGAACATTCTGAGTACATGGGTAGAACATTCTGAGTACATGGGTAGAACATTCTGAGTACATGGGTAGAACATTCTGAGTACATGGGTAGAACATTCTGAGTACATGGGTAGAACATTCTGAGTACATGGGTAGAACATTCTGAGTACATGGGTAGAACATTCTGAGTACATGGGTAGAACATTCTGAGTACATGGGTAGAACATTCTGAGTACATGGGTAGAACATTCTGAGTACATGGGTAGAACATTCTGAGTACATGGGTAGAACATTCGAGTACCCCAGAGCAGGACATTTAAACAGACAAAGAGCACATTGTATTCCTTTCTTTCATTATTTGAAAAGGTCACACAGAATAATAACTATACATGTCTACAATATCTAACGAGAAACTTATTTTCTCAAACCATATGACCTGTTGTAAACGGTTAGGAAAAGCTTGGGGTTGGCTTTTTATATTTTATATTTCTTACTTGACATCTCAGGAACCCTCCTACCCCATATGGGTAGTAGGGGGATGATGGTAGGGTGGGATTGGCACCGACCACTAACCCAGTCTAAGGGTAACAGTGGCCAGTGACACCTACCACAGGGGATGGTGTAGACGCCTGCGATGGAAGTTAGAGGTGTGGGGCTGCGTTTCGTAGTGAGGTCTTTGATAGATGATGTGTTTATGGTGGAAACGTTGATGCTACTCTTAGCAATTGCACGGCGAGTATTCGTGGCAACATTACCACATGGCAGCACGAATATTCGCCGGGCACTTGCTAAGAGTAACATCAACGCTTCCACCATAAACACATCATCTATCAAAGACCTCTCACTACGAAATGCAGCCCCACACCTCTAACTTCCACAGCAGGCGTCTGCACCATTGCCTGTGGATTCTGTCCCAAGAAATATGTAGGTGAGACAGGCAAAGATCTTGCGGTCCGCCTGAACGAGCATCGAAGTGCCTGTGTCCTCCATAGAGATTCCACGGGGCATTTGATGAACTGGAACGAGGCACAACTCGTTCTCACCGAACCAGACCTCAGACGCCGACGGTGCCTAGAAGCCTCACTAATCGCCGTCACCGACACAATAGAACTACCCCTTAAAATATTACACCTTAAAACAATTGTTATACAAGGTTTACTTGTAAATATATGCTTTATAGAGGTCTGGAAGGCACACAGGTGTTATAGACACAGAAATTACATTGTTTATATAACCCAGGATATTTCCTCAAGCCTAAATATGTAACAAATAATTATGATGACAGAATATAGTCAGTCAGTGAGACTTATTTCCATGGTGCGAGGAGTATTACACATTGAAATAATTTAGTATCACTATATTGTAATAATACATATAACATGCAAGGTTTCCCTTGATGCTTAAGACACGTGAAGCTGAACTCTTCTCCAGACTGAGAGACTGACTGCCCCTGATACTTTTTCTTCAAGGTTAATGGAATGGACTGATTACATCATATCATTACTACACTTGCTGTCTCTATGACTGAACAAACTTACTGTGTAGGTGAAACATTTCAACAACAAAGACACCCAACTGTTATACATGTGTCTTAATCATCAACTCGTCAGCATTTTATACCATTTACAATATCAAGTTTACTTTCATGGCAGTTCTGGAAAATTAAATTTACTTGGATGAATCTCATTAGATACATACCAGTAATTTTTTAAAAGTAACAAAGATAATTATTCTTTATCAAGGTTACAGAGACATATAGGAATTTTAGGACACCTAGGTCGCAAAAATGTCCCCCTTCGATACCTACTGTCATATCTCCACAAGTCACTCTGGACCTATATTAATTTCAAATGAAATATACATTACCAGGTATTCTGGTAAACATTAATATAAATATGTGGACTGTATGTTAAATTTAAAAAATGAATACATATACATTGAAGGAGAATTTATAATAATAAGACTCACCAATTTGTCTGGAGATTACTTGGTGTATCATACACAAACCCTTGCCTAAATATGAAGAAAATACTGGCCAGAATTTCAACAAATATAGACATCGACTTAGCTGGGGTTCCTTGACTGTCCTGTCCACTCGCCTAATGTTCATGTTATGTAGGACTGCAAATCCAACAATTTCTGCTCCTATCTGAGAGGTTTTAAGCCCAATATAACCTCTAGAGCGACGAAAATTCTTCCGATTTTCACTAACGTTTGTCTCGGTCAGTTCAAAACAATGGCAACTCTCTCCCCCAGCGACGCTCGCCCATTTTGCTGGTTCTTTATTTATTTACAAATTAATTTTTATTACCTACAATATATTCCATCAATTTACATACAAAATACACTGTATTTTTGGAAAATATACAATATTTTCTACTGCAGTGATAGATTTGCAATTCCAGAAATCGGAGCAACTCTCTCCTTTGCGAGATAAACTGATAGCCTCCTACTTCCCAGGTGCTGTGTAACCCCAGCGGGTTTAGTGTTTCCTTGGTACATAATTTGCATCCCTAATCATTCAATAACTTTCGACAAATTATCGAAAATTTTATTACAGAAACTTTCTGCTATTTCAGTACTCACAAATCTGGTGTTGTAATCCAGAAGATGTAAGAAGCGACCTCTGAACGTGTGAAAAACGTGATTGCAGGTGCCCAAAGCGCTGTTGTTTGATATGGATCTCATAACGCAGGTCACCCTAATGTGATCTCCTCCTTCACTGACCAGGGCGGTCACATCACCCATATTGCTGGTAAAGTAGGCAGGTGGAACGAATTCTGCGACAAATTCGATAGTGTCTCTTGATTCTGGCTTTAACAAATTAAACGCTTCCTCTTCCAGTGCAGAGCCAGATGTTAACTTACTCTGAAGCTCCTGGTGAACTGAGCGAGTAAAATCCCAAAATATTTCATTTATATTTCTAGGGGTGTGTGTGTTCATTATTACAGCTGATACATGACATCCAAGAGACTTGGAAACATCACCCTTCCAGTAGCGTCGCATATTGACGGAATGATAATTATAAATGTTGTAAGTGTCCTGGACAGCATCTTTCTCAGCCATGAGTTCAACTAGAGCTGCATCAGCAAGAGCAGTGAAGGCAGAATGAACTGTAACTCTCTCAGCACGACATTTATTTAAAAATTTCCTGGTAGTGGTTGTATCTAATTGTCGCTCTAAGGCGAGACATTTCTCCTCTGTTCCTTCTGGTATTTGATATATTCTGCTAAAGAATGATTCCTTGTCTTTCCTTAAGTTAGCTTCATCAGTCCATTTCTTCATTAATAATGGGTCAGCTTCAATAAGAGCTTTTTTGGCCAGCACCAGCTCCATGGTTTCCTTACATGATACAAACTCCCCAAGCTGATCATCATTAATGGGCTTTCCAGTAATAACATCATTCAGCAGTGTAACAGTAAAGCCACAGATCTTCATGGCTGAAAAACCATCAACAATACTATGATGAAACCCCAGGAACAGATGATAGGAATGTGGGAAGGATGTCAAGTTGTCATCAGGTATGTGTGGGGAGGCCTGGCCTGAATGACCACTGCTTATATTATCCATCATTGAAGTGGTCTGCTCACACTGACCGCTGCTTGTATCAGCCACCAGCCTGGCACACCACAGAGGACCTGTAGCTGAATTGTATTGATATGATTTAAGGCAGGCCATTACTTCATTCACCTCTGTCTCGGGAAGCACCTGTGAGAAATATAAATTAAGATTATAACGTTTAATTTGTGTCCAATGTATGCTAAATAACTTTAAAAAATAGTGCAGGCAAGTCAGATCTTAGAATGTTTATTAGATTAATTTAGTAATTTCTTAGGTTCACAGAGCCTGGTTGATCAGGCGCTGAGTTGCCATGAGGCCTGGTTACAGACCGGGCCGCGGGGGCGTTGACCTCCGGAACTCTCTCATGGTATACTCCAGGTATACCTGGAGTATACCTGGCCACTACTACATCAGTCAGTACTTGTAACCAAGCCTAAGCCTGGCCACTACTACATCAGTCAGTACTTGTAACCAAGCCTAAACCTGGCCACTACTACATCAGTCAGTACTTGTAACCAAGCCTAAACCTGGCCACTACAACATCGGTAAGTACTTGTAACCAAGCCTAAGTCTGGCCACTACTACATCAGTCAGTACTTGTAACCAAGTCTAAGCCTGGCCACTACTACATCGGTAAGTACTTGTAACCAAGCCTAAGCCTGGCCACTACTACATCACTCAGTACTTGTAACCAAGTCTAAGCCTTGCCACTACAGCATCAGTCAGTACTCGTAACCAAGTCTAAGCCTGGCCACTACAACATCAGTCAGTACTTGTAACCAAGCCTAAGCCTGGCCACTACAACATCAGTCAGTGTTCACATTGCAAGTTGCTCCATAAACATACTTATCTACGTTCATGTTATCATAGTGGGTTATAGATCTACTCAGACTTCTAACTGCATTCCTATAACATTCATTATTTACTTCTCTCCTAATATTATTCCTAATGCTAGACACAGATATGATGTGTTAGCTACCGGTGGTGTGTGTGTTAGCTACCGGTGGTGTGTGTGTTAGCTACCGGTGGTGTGTGTGTTAGCTACCGGTGGGGTGTGTTAGGGAGATAAGATTTTTTTTTTTTAACGGTGCTTTTGAAAATGGTGGTTGAGTCTGTAGTTCTAGAGTTTTCAGGCATGGAATTCCAGATTTTAATCTCTTTTATGTACACTGAATTTTTGTATAGATTTAGTAGGACACGGGAATTTCAAAGAGATGTTTGTGTCTGGTATTATGCCTATGGGTCCTGTCACAACTATTAAGAAAATGTTTTAGTTCAGGGTTAATATTGGAATTTATGGTTCTGTAGATGTAGACTGCAGAGTAGTAAGTGTGGATGTTCTGAACAGTAAGTTTAGGTCTTTGAAGAGTGGCGGTGTGTGTTGCCTAGCATTGGATTGCGTGGCAATTCTTACTGCGGCTTTTTGTTGGGTTATTATTGGCTTTAGGTGGGCAATTACTGTTGATCTCCAGGCACAAATAGCATATGTGAGGTAGGAATAGATGATTGAATAGTATAGTGTGAATAGGGCTGATGGTGGTATGTAGTAACGTATCTTAGAGAGGATTCCAACAGTTTTATATACTTTTTTTGTTATGTGTTGGATATGGGTGCTGAATTTCAAGTTGCTGTCGAGGTGTAGGGCTAGGAATTTGCCCTCGTTATGTTTAGCAATAAGAGTGTTGTCTATCTTAGTGTTTAATTGTGCAACACCTGCTCTGTTACCAAACATAATATAGAAGGTTTTATCAGTGTTGAGTGTAAGTTTATTAGCTGTCATCCAGGTTGATACTTTTAGGAGTTCCTCGTTAACAACAGTGTTGAGTGAGGCAAGATTAGGGTGGGAGATGACATAAGTCGTGTCGTCAGCAAAGAAAATTGGTTTCAGGTGTTGTGATACATTGGGAAGATCATTGATGTATAAGTGGAAGAGCAGGGGACCAAGGACACTTCCCTGTGGCACTCCAGTATCAAGTGGTCGTGTTGAGGAGGTTGTGTCTTTAATGGTGACATACTGATACCTATTAGAAAGGTAGGATTTGAAATATGCAAGTCATGGCCATAGCTGGGGTTGTAGCCAGCAACAGCTTTAAGAGCATTTAGCCTAACTGCATTTCTTATTTAGTTGTGGTATAGTGGATTTGTTAAAGGGTACATCTATACCAATGATTTCACCCTGCAAATAGATGGGTGGGGGATGTCGTTTGCTTGTTAATATCTTTGTTTTAAAGGAAGATATTATGAGGCCTAGTCGATTACAAATTGCTTGAACTTCATTAAGAATGGTGCTCACCTTCTTATGCCCTCTTGTATGTATCATGATGTCATCAGCATAGCTTATAGCTATATGTTTAGGTGAGAGAGGTAGAGCATTTAGGAGAGCATTAATCAAAACATTTAATAGCATGGGACTGAGAACTCCTCTCCGCAGTGTACCTAGGGACATCTTTTTAGACTCGCTTCCAAAGCCTTGGTATTATTATTATTATTATAATCAAGGGGGAAGCGCTAAACCCGGAGGATTATACAGCGCCTGGGGGGGGGATGTGGAAGGCATTCAGGCTTAATTCGGGGAACTGGAGCACAGATCCAATTCCCTAAATCAAGAGCCCCTCACCAACATCAAGGAACCTTCCTTGAGGGGCAAAGCCTTGGTAGAGGACAGAGGTATCCTATTATCGAGTACAGTAGGCTACCACCAATATTCATTCTGACTAGTTCATGTAGTATAACGGTTCTGTTATACTACATGAAATGTGGTAAAACTAGTTGAGGTGTGTGCAGCGAGAAATGTGGAAATATAATTCTGCACACTTTTACCTTTCATGAATCCACAGAGAACAACGCCCAGTATTGGGCCCCTACTTAAACAAGATGGGTCCTACACAGATGACAACAAGGAAATGAGTGAGCTACTCAAGTCCCAATATGACTCAGTTTTTAGCAAGCCGCTAACCAGACTGAGAGTCGAAGATCAAAATGAATTTTTTATGAGAGAGCCACAAAATTTGATTAACACAAGCCTATCCGATGTTATCCTGACGCCAAATGACTTCGAACAGGCGATAAATGACATGCCCATGCACTCTGCCCCAGGGCCAGACTCATGGAACTCTGTGTTCATCAAGAACTGCAAGAAGCCCCTATCACGAGCCTTTTCCATCCTATGGAGAGGGAGCATGGACACGGGGGTCGTCCCTCAGTTACTAAAAACAACAGACATAGCCCCACTCCACAAAGGGGGCAGTAAAGCAACAGCAAAGAACTACAGACCAATAGCACTAACATCCCATATCATAAAAATCTTTGAAAGGGTCCTAAGAAGCAAGATCACCACCCATCTAGAAACCCATCAGTTACACAACCCAGGGCAACATGGGTTTAGAACAGGTCGCTCCTGTCTGTCTCAACTACTGGATCACTACGACAAGGTCCTAAATCCACTAGAAGACAAAAAGAATGCAGATGTAATATATACAGACTTTGCAAAAGCCTTCGACAAGTGTGACCATGGCGTAATAGCGCACAAAATGCGCGCTAAAGGAATAACAGGAAAAGTCGGTCGATGGATCTATAATTTCCTCACTAACAGAACACAGAGAGTAGTCGTCAACAGAGTAAAGTCCGAGGCAGCTACGGTGAAAAGCTCTGTTCCACAAGGCACAGTACTAGCTCCCATCTTGTTCCTCATCCTCATATCCGACATAGACAAGGATGTCAGCCACAGCACCGTGTCTTCCTTTGCAGATGACACCCGAATCTGCATGACAGTGTCTTCCATTGCAGACACTGCAAGGCTCCAGGTGGACATCAACCAAATCTTTCAGTGGGCTGCAGAAAACAATATGAAGTTCAACGATGAGAAATTTCAATTACTCAGATATGGTAAACATGAGGAAATTAAATCTTCATCAGAGTACAAAACAAATTCTGGAAACAAAATAGAGCGAAACACCAACGTCAAAGACCTGGGAGTGATTATGTCGGAGGATCTCACCTTCAAGGACCATAACATTGTATCAATCGCATCTGCTAGAAAAATGACAGGATGGATAATGAGAACCTTCAAAACTAGGGAGGCCAAGCCCATGATGACACTCTTCAGGTCACTTGTTCTATCTAGGCTGGAATATTGCTGCACTCTAACAGCACCTTTCAAGGCAGGTGAAATTGCCGACCTAGAAAATGTACAGAGAACTTTCACGGCGCGCATAACGGAGATAAAACACCTCAATTACTGGGAGCGCTTGAGGTTTCTAAACCTGTATTCCCTGGAACGCAGGAGGGAGAGATACATGATTATATACACCTGGAAAATCCTAGAGGGACTAGTACCGAACTTGCACACGAAAATCACTCACTACGAAAGCAAAAGACTTGGCAGACGATGCAACATCCCCCCAATGAAAAGCAGGGGTGTCACTAGCACGTTAAGAGACCATACAATAAGTGTCAGGGGCCCGAGACTGTTCAACTGCCTCCCAGCACACATAAGGGGGATTACCAACAGACCCCTGGCAGTCTTCAAGCTGGCACTGGACAAGCACCTAAAGTCAGTTCCTGATCAGCCGGGCTGTGGCTCGTACGTTGGTTTGCGTGCAGCCAGCAGCAACAGCCTGGTTGATCAGGCGCTGATCCACCAGGAGGCCTGGTCACAGACCGGGCCGCGGGGGCGTTGACCCCCGAAACTCTCTCCAGGTAAACTCCAGGTAAACTCCAGATAAGGAAAAAGTTAGTGTCAGATTCTGTAGTACAGTCTGTTAAGTAAGAACTGGCACTACCTTCTTTCCATGATAAATCCCAATAACCTCCCATTCCTTAGGCACTGCAAGACTCATATGTGTTTAGGGCTTCCCTATGGATGTAATAAGAATGACCCCACGAGCTTCTGCATTTCCCCGCGAATATAAATGTTTTATACGATGTTTTCAACTCATAATGCTACATGCTTGTTCCTGAAAGTCGGTGCTAAGTTTTGCGAAGTGAAGAACATAGGGGAAAAATAGGGTTACGTTCCAGTTACCTCCAGTTTTTATTGTTTGCTTCACAGACTTCAGACTTACCTTAAAGTCAACATTTTTGTTGGTTGCTTCACGGATCCACAGTATTCCTTCACGCTCGCCAAAACACACATGTAGGCATGGAACCTTCCTGTAGCAATATGTAATATTATAATACTGTATCATTATTACATACTTTACAATAGTGTTGCATAATTATGTCAATACATGCTACCTTGGATATAAAATTAATTTTTTATTGCTATACACATCGAGAAGTGTTAAAGGTGTAGGGGTCATATGGTGCCTGGGAGAATGGGAGCTAATCTGGTTTGATGTGAGGGAGGGAAGAGTTAATTAAAAAATCTATGATATTATCCTAACACCACAAGAATTGAAATAGCAATAAATGACATGCCCGTGCACTCTGCCCCAGATCCAGACTCGTGGAACTCCATATTCATCAAGAACTGCAAGAAGAACTTTTCACGTGCCTTAAGCATTCTATAGAGAGGGAACATGGACACAGGAGTCATCCCACAGTCATTAAAAACAGATGTAGCCCCACCCTACAAAGGTGGCAATAAAGGAGTTGCAAAGAATTACAGACTGATAGCACTAACGTCACCATCATAAAAATATTTGAAAGGTTTCTAAGAAGCAAGATCGCCAAGGGCAGCATCGGTTCAGAGCAGGTTGTTCCTGTCTATCCGAACTACTAGACGATTATGACATGGTCTTCTATGCTCTGGAGGATAAACAAAGCTGATGTAGTATACACAGTCTTTGTGACAGCCTTTGACACATGCGATCATGGTGTCATAGCACACAAAATGCATGATAAAGGAATGACAAAAGCTGGTAGATGGATCTATAGCTTCCTAACAAATAGAGCACAAAGAGTAATATTAAACAGTAAAATCAGTGACGGCTACAGTGAAAAGCTCTGTTCCACAAGGTACACTACTCGCCCCCATTCTGTT
The DNA here is from genome assembly GCF_038502225.1 of Cherax quadricarinatus. Classification (NCBI taxonomy): domain Eukaryota; kingdom Metazoa; phylum Arthropoda; class Malacostraca; order Decapoda; family Parastacidae; genus Cherax; species Cherax quadricarinatus. The sequence continues at coordinate 52,018 of NW_027195976.1, read as the reverse complement.
CCTCATCCTCATATCTCACATAGAGATATAAGCCACAGCACCGTGTCTTCCTTTGCAGATAACACCCGAATTTGCATGACTGTCTTCCATCGACACTGCACGTCTCCAAGTAGGCATAAATCAAATCTTTAGGATAGACACCATGTATGGAAAATTTTATAGGGGGTTACCTGTATGTACCTCAACATTATATGCATACAAGTAATCTCACTGGGAGACAACAGCCATATTGTTTACCGTAGTCACCCCGTGTAGACATGTGAGAAACCTTAACCACCCCTGGTCCAAGCAGGTGGTTCCTTCGACCTCACAATCTTATCTATATCTATCCGAGACCAGTATAAATTGGATAGCACCCACAAGTACGACGCTACTAAATAATTGTGGACTGTATAGATTATATTAGTTTAACTGAATGAAGGGGGGGGCGGGGGTAGGTTGCACATGTATATATCCATCAAGGAAAAAACACTTGTATATAATACCACTACTTACCAGATATTCTCTGGTGGTCACTTGATGTAGCTGGATCACCCCAACCTATCCAATTACAACATACCTAACTGGCCAGCATCAGTCTGCTATAACTAGAAGGGTTACTTAACTGTGGGTGATTGATGCTCCTTATTTCCTCCATTCACTATCTCATTTCGATGTCCTGCTACACCGACATGGTTCTTATTCTAGCAGGATGAGGTATCCGTTGGTTTGTCCCAGTTTAGAAGTCGTGACTCCATAAAAACTTCACTATCCTTGGGACAGGAACCACAAGGACTCCACGTGTTCATTCGGAGTAAGGTGACTTATTTCACTTCACACATTCTCTTAACTTAGTGTTATTATCAGCGATTACATTACAATTCACACGACGATTTAATGTCTCATAATTATTATGCACATTAGAGGTCACTCCATTAAGATCTGAGACCGATGAGTGATGATTAAATCATGGGTATTTTCCCCTGGACACACTCCATGGCATCACACCAGTCACCACCGGTCCTACCATCATTCACTAATTTTACCACTTTATTACAGTGGTCCTGTAAATCATGTTCCCTCACTCTTCACCAGGAACAGTTACGACACTTCCTATTATGAAGTGAGGCCTGTATTAATCCTTAGGCCGCCGTGAACGCCAATTTCCTCGTCCCATGCTTTCCCAGCCTCTTAATTCCATTCAAAACACTCCCGCTTGTGATGCCCCGTCTCGACCTCCCCCCCGCCCATCAGCGCAGGCGCAGAGCTTCCCTGTTGGTTCTAGTCCATTTTCAAATACATTTCCTGACCCACATCAACACATTAAACACCTATTAGGCACTATAGCTTCGGAAATTAAATAATTTCCACACCATGCCTAGCCCTTCTAGGGTAGGGTAGGTGCCTGAGCCCGAGCTTGCAGCTCACAAGCCTGTTATTCCCATTAGTCCCCTTGGGGCAGGGTTGACAGACCAGAGAGGCCTAGCTTGTGGCTAGGCCTGGGGACAGTTGGTCCCAAAGATGAGGAGGTCCTTATGCCTCCTCCCATGGGAGACTTAGGCCTCAGACACTCCCTAGACAGGGAGCCAAGGCCAGGCCACCACTTGGAAAAGGCCTGGGCCGGGAGAATACCGGCGAATCTTTAATAATAATAATAACCAAATCTTTAAATGGACTGCAGAAAACAATATAAAGTTTAATGAAGACAAATTTCAATTACTTCACTATGGAAAACTCGAGGAAATTAAAACTGTATCGGAGTATAAAACAAATTCCAATCATTTTTATTATACACGTACATCTGATGTGTTTAAAGAGATAGGTAGCACATATATGTGATGCTATTCTCATGAGACAAAACAATAAGAAGATAAACTTTGTCTCGAATGTAGTAAGCACTCGATGTACTTTGAACAATACCAATACTCATTAGTCAAAGACTGTATAGTATCACACTAACTCAAACAGGTTTTCTAATTTTCTTTTTCACAATTGTAACCCCACACAGCATGTATTTTGTTACGCAAATTATCGATTAAACTTACCTGTAGAGGTGTGTAAGAGCCAGTTTAACCTGGTCCTCTTGGAGAGGTACAGTTGTATTGAGGTTGACGTGGTAAGCGACTAGTAAAGTGCCTTTCTGATGACAATCCTCGAAGAACTTCTCCACCTTTGACGCCTCCCTCAGCCATTTGCCATCAAAGTCTGGCATTTTCTGACCTTCCAACTTAGCTGAAATTAGGTTGGTGTGGAAAATAAATTCCCATAATTATACTGTATATATTTTTATAATGTAAATATACATGATTAATGCATTACTGTTGTTCTAAATTGTATTTTGAATAGAACCAACCGGGTTCGCCCTGCGCCTGTGTGGATGTGCGGGGGGAGAGGTCGAGGCAGGGCATGAGAGAGGCGGGAGTATTTTGAATGGAGTGAGGAGGCTGTGAAAACATGGGACCAGGAAATTGGCGTTCACGGTGGCCTAAGGATTAATATAGGCCTCGCTTCATAATAGGAAGTGTCGTAACTGTTCCTGGTGAAGAGTGAGGGAACGTGATTTACAGGACCACCGTAAAAGGGTGGTAAAATTAGTGAATAATGGTTTGACCGGGGATGACTGGTGCGCGGCCATGGTGTGTGTCCAGGGGAAATACCCGTGAGTTAATCCTCACTCATCGGTCTCAGATCTTAATGGAATGACCTCTAATGTGTATAATAATTATGAAACATTAAATCATCTTGTGAATTGTAATGTAATCAGTGATAATAACACTAAGTTAAGAGAATGTTTGAAGTGAAATAAGTTGCCTTGCTCCGAGTGAACCCGTTAGACCACGTTGTTCCCGTCCCGAGGACAGTGAAGTTTTTATGGAGTCACGCCTTCTAAACCGGGACAAACCAATGGATACCTCGTCCTGCTGGAATAACAACTGTGTCAGTGTAGCAGGACATCGAAATGAGATGGTGAATGGAGGAAATAAAGAGCATCAATCACCCACAGTTAAGTAACCCTTTTAGTTATAGCAAACTGATACTGGCCAGTTAGGTATGTTGTAATTGGATAGGTTATGGGTGATCCAGCTGCATCCAGTGACTACCAGAGAATATCTGGTAAGTAGTGGGATTATGTACAAGTGTTTTTCCTTGATGCATACATCCAAGTGTAGCCTACCCCCCCCCCCTTCATTCAGTTAAACTAATATAATCTATACGGTCTACAATTAATTAGTAGCGCCGTACTTGTGGGTGCTATCCAATTTATACTGGTCTCGGATAGATATGGATAAGATTGTGAGGTCGAAGAAACCACCTGCTGTGACCAGGGGTGGTTAATTTTTCTCACATGTCTACACGGGGTGACTACAGTAAACAAGATGGTTGTCTCCCAATGAGATTACTTGTATGCATGTAATGTTGAGGTACGTACAGGTAATCACCCCTACAAAATTTTCCATATCTGCCTGCTGGTCCTTCGAACCAGATACAATCAGTGAAAAAATTAATTGAATTAATTTCTTAATAATTAAGTGACTAATTGAAGAAAGTGGGTATAGAGTACACAAATTTAATCGATCGTGTGGTGGATGATAATTAGCCCAATTAATTGCTAGCACATGTGTGGCTAGGATTTATACAAGAGTAAAGTGCAAGAATTACTCTTATAAGGTGCCTACTTAAGTTGTATAATCAGTGATTAATAATTCTCTAACCATGACTGGATCTGATGGAGTTAATGTGGCTGACAAGTCCGTGGATTTTAGAGTAATGAAAGCATCATTACAGGCTATTAAAGGCCATGTGACGAAGGCATTTGATTTAATGAATCAAAGAACCGTGAACCCTAATGAATTAAAGTTATATTTAGATGCTTTAGAGAGTAGATTTGATTGGTACAAATTGTGGTTTAAAGACTGTGAAAGAGATCTGCTGGAGAATTGTGCAGATGGAATGGAAATGAATGTTTTAATTAATCAACATTACGAATTGGAAGAAAAACTGTTTTGTAAAAGTAAGGCTTTGAATAAATTAAATGGTGTAAGCCAGGCAGTTGATCAACCTATTAATGCAAAGGGTGGGTTTGACAAAACCTCCAGAGTACGGTCTGGAGGAAATCAGACTAGGTCGACAAGAATTAATTGTTCAATTGCAGACCAGTCAGCCAAACAGTTCTAAGGATATAACACATACTGACTCTGAAATATCTGTCAAGTCTCAAAAAGGAAAAATAATCCCAGTGGTAATAATCATAGTTCAGAGATAAATAGGCACATATCAAGTCAGTAAGGGTAACCCACTTAATAAGAGGTCAGGCAAGGAAAAGAGAGACTGCCTCTTCTGCCAGGGTACTCATTTCACTAAAAATTGTAATGCCTATAATTCATGGGATATTAAAGTGGAAAGAATGAAAGAACTTGACAGATTTATCAGATGTCTAGACGATCATAATGTAAAGGATTGCCATACCAAATTGAACAGTTGCTATCAATGCAACAAGGGAAGGCACCATACAGTTATGTGCAGGGTTGTATGTAAGTCTTATAATAATGGTGACAATAATGATAATGTTAATAACCCTGACACTACAGTGACTGATGTAAAGGTTGCAGCTAATGGCAATAATGATGGCCTAGCTGAGGTAGCCTTGCCGGCGTTGGATGTAATAATTCAGGATAAAGGGCATAAATCCAAAACCATGCGGCGTCACTCTCCTCAACACTGGTAAGGGCCATGTAATATATGGCAGACTACCGCCTAGTAATAATGACTAGAGGAAGTAGTAAATACAGTCACGGTGTCTTACTCATAAAAGGTCAACCCAGTACAAGTATTCTTCTATCGAGGATGATGTTGCACCAGTCTAATTTGTGGGAGCTGGACAGCATAGGGATTAATATAAATGAGGAAAGTCCAAATGATTCCATTATGATTCCATGTGATCAAATATATTTTTGCTTGGTCATGGAGACCCATTGCTGTACTCACTGTATATGCATACGCAGATGAAAGATAAGAGCAAGGATTATTAGCACATGATTAGGAAGTCAATGTACAGCTGAATGAAGACACAAGGAGGAGCTGTGAGACACTATATACAGGCTGTCTTGGATGTCAGTTCCAACAAAGAACTACGTTATAAACCACTAGCCAAGAGAAACCGTTATAAACCACTAGCAAGAACCCACATTATAAACCACTAGCCAGGAGAAACTACATTATGAACCACTAGCCAGGAGATACCACTACATTATAAACCGCTAGCAAGGGAAAACCACATATAAAGCCAGGAGAAGCTAGAACATTATAAATCACTAACCAGGAGAAACTAGTACATTATAAACGACTAGCCAGGAGAAACGTACATTATAAACCACTAGCCAGGAGAAACTAGTACAATATAAACCACTAGCCAGGAGAAACGTACATTATAAACCACTAGCCAGAAGAAACCACTACAATATAAACGACTAGGAAGGGGAAACCACATATTATAAAGCAATAGCCAGGAGAAACTAGTACTTTATAAACCACTAGCCAGGAGAAACTTTTACATTATAAACCACTAGCCAGGAGAAACAAGTACATTATAAACCACTAGCCAGGAGAAACTAGTACATTATAAACAATTAGCCAGGAGAAACTAGTATATTATAAACCACCAGCCAGGAGAAACCACTCCATTATAAACTACTAGCCAGGAGAAACCACCACGTTATAAACCACTAATAAGGAGATTATAAACCTCTAGCCAGGAAAAACATTATAAACCACTATCCAGGAGAAACTACACTATAAACCACTAGCCTGGAGAAACCACCACATTATAAACCACTAGCCAGGAGAAACTACTACATTATAAACCACTAGCCAGGAGAAACCACTACCCAGGAGAAACAACGCTATAAACCACTAGCCAGGAGAAACCACCACATTATAAACCACTAGCCAGGAGAAACCACGTTATAAACCACTATCCAGGAGAAACCGCCACATTATAAGCCAGGAGAAGTCATATAAACAATCAGCCAAGAAACCATTGCATTATAAACCACTAACCAGGAGAAACCACATTATAAACCACTAGCCAGGGCTTAGAAAGGTTCCCTAGTAACTCGCTCTACACAAGCAAGAAAATACATGATAATGCGTGATCTCAGTACTAAAACAGTGTGTTCCCTATTTCTCAATGTATTGACCAAGGTCTTGGAAAGAAGCAAGTGCCTATTTTGGAGTCGAGCTGGACAATGTAGCCATCGTTTGTCTACAAGAGACAATCTTACCCAAGACTGTGTAGATTGTTCTGCTCTTGAAGACTGATGCTCACACTGACGAGATGAGTGCTATGGTTGTTAGTTTTACCTTAGAATGTACTGCACGAGAGTGGTGCTGCATTTAATTTTTAATGTACAATGCCCAGCAAGGTTAAATATATTCCATGACACGTATCTGGATGTTTGTTCCGTTTACTGTACCTGAGCGTTTTAAGTTTATTTAGGTACAGGTACACATAAATACAGTTACACAAATTATCATACATAGTAACTGTGAAAAATACTGTACATATTTTCCAGAAATACAGTAGTTATATGTAAATAGACGGCCATACTGTATTTAATAAAAATTATATTATAAAAAATGAGAAACTGCGCCTGCACAGAAGAGACTCGCCATTGTTGTTTGATTTTTTTTATATATTTTATTTAAAAACAATACAGTTTAACATAAAATTAAAAAAATAAGGAAACAGTATGTATCTCAATCAAATTAACTGACACAAACAGATTGCACCTATATACTTGCAAGATAGTGTTGCAAAAAGTACAACAATAACCTACGGCAAGAACATAGCTACGAAAAAATACGGTCACAGGGTCGTGAACTGACATATATACACATTCTTGATTCAATACCTTACATATATATAAAATTTTACATCTAACATGACATCTGACAAAGGCTCAATACACTAGAAAAGAAAATATACAAAGAAATTATATCAGTCAAATCCCAGCCTTCGCATTACCCAAAAAGCAAAACCTAACATCATAATCTTACTAGAACATCTACATACAGCTTTACATATACCAACATACGAATAAACATAAAAAGAATACAGCTTAGAACTCAAAAACTGAAGGCGCATTACTGTTTCAATAAACTCATATACAAAATCTCAGACACAAATGAACTACGTCACTAAATTGTCTAGATATGTCTGTATACCATACAGACTAAAACTTAACATCAAGAACTTAGCTATGACACCAAACCGGTATCAGGGTACAGACCATGATTATAAACTTAAAAAAGAATGGAATCATAAATATATAAAGTTCTTCATAAAGCTTGACCCATGACAAAGACTCAATACAATAGAAAGGTATATATATATATATATATATATATATATATATATATATATATATATATATATATATATATATATATATATATATATATATATATATATATATATATATATATATGTCGTGCCGAATAGGCAGAACTTGCGATCTTGGCTTAAATAGCAACGTTCATCTTGCCATATAGGACAAGTGAAAATTTGTGTATGCAATAATTTCGCCAAAATCATTCTGAACCTAACGAAAAAAATATATTTCACTGTGTTTGTTTAGTATTGAATTATTGTAAACAAATCTAAAATATATTTAGTTGGGTTAGGCTAAAATAAATTGTTCTTGTTATAATAAGGTTAGGTAAGTTTTCTAAGATTCTTTTGGTGCAAAATTAAAAATTTTTACATTAACATTAATGAAAAAAATATATCTTTAAACGTATAAGAGAAAATTTCAGAAAGGACTTAATTTTAAATGAGTTCTTGCTAGTTGACCAGTTTTACATATTCGGCACGACATATATATATATATATATATATATATATATATATATATATATATATATATATATATATATATATATATATATATATATATACACACATACACGCAAAATGTTTCACAGACTCACATCAATCAGATGCACTGTATGCACAAAGCAAAACAATATATATCTCATCATGCAAAAACTCAGCACGTAACTTAAATACAACTGTGGAAAATACTGCATATATTTTCCAGAAATACGGTAGTTATATGTAAATAGATGGTCATACTGTATTTAATAACATTTATGTCATAGAAAATGGGAAACTGAGCCTGGGGAGAAGGGACAGTCGCCATTGTTAATTTGAATTGGATACAACGTTAGTGTAATGGGAAGGAATTCTCGTGCTCTAGAGGTTAAAATTAGGCTGACACCTCTCAAATAGGAGGCGAAATTGTTGGATGTGCATTCCTGCATAACTTGAGATATCAGGCGACTGGACAAGACAGCTCCAGGAACCTCAGATAAGTCTGTTATGTTATAACTCTGGCCAGTTGTTATTTTCATGTATAGACAGTGAGGTTTTCTGAGTATGATACAACTTAATCTCCAGTCAAATTGGCGAGTGTTATGATTAAGATATATTCTCCTTCTGTTATATAAATGTGTATTTATATATAATCATTTTTTAATTTAATATACAGTCCACAAATTTATATATTTACTAGCATTCCTGGTGATGTATATTTCATTTATAATTAAAAAGGTCCAGACCAACTTGTGGATATGACAGTGGTAGGTATCGAAGGGGGACATTTTTTGCGACCTAGGTGTCCCAAATTCCTACTTGTCTAACTGATAAATAATAATTATCTTTGTTCATTTACTGTTATGTATATAATGATACATTCAGATAAATGTAATTTTCCACATTTAATTTGCCCGTTGGTCCTTCTTGAACCGGAGGTAATTAGTGAAGTCATTAATTAGTTAATTACTTAATAATTATATGTGAAATGACAGAAGGAGGTGGATGTTAAGTTCACAAATTTACTTTATGTGTAATGGATTATAATTATTACAATATTAATTTGGATAAGTCAAGTGTAGCTAAAGATTATATTAATGTGTATAAGTGTATGTGTAATTGATAAGCCAAGTGTAGCTAATTATATTAATGTGTATATTAATTTTGCAAAGCCAAAGTGGCTAGGATTTATATTAATGTATTTGTACAATATTAATTTGATAAGACAATTCTGGCCAAGATTTATATCAGTGTATGTGTAATTGATAAGCCAAATCTGGCTAAAGGTTTGTTGTATTAATGTACATTTGAAGTTTATATTATTTTCTTACATGTAATTGCTAAGCTCAAGTAGCTAGGATTTATTTAAAGGTAAGTTGTATCAGTGTTGTAAGTTGTAATCAGTGTTATTAATTGAGTTGAATTTAATACATTGCATCATGGCTGAAAATAAGCAAATTAATATAGAAGACAAACATGGAATATAGAGCAAAGAAATCATCACTACAAGCTAGAAAAGTTCATGTAACCAAGGCATATAATAAATGTTTGGAATTTATGAATCAAGAAACTGTGAATACTGATGATTTAAAATTGTATTTAGATGCTTTAGGTAATAGATATGATTCATACAAATTATATTACAACAAATATGAAGGAGATTTATTAGTAAACTGTGTAGATGAGACTGAAGTAGATCTCATCATTAATCAGTATTATGAATTAGAGGAAAAAATTCTTTCTTGTAAAAGTCAGGCCTTGAATAAATTAAAATGTGTAAACCAGGCAGTTAATCAGTCTGCTCCAACAAATAATATGTCTTTGCCAAAACTCCCAGAATTATGTTTACCTGTATTTAATCCTGGTGAAAATTGGAAGGAATTTTGGTCAATTTTTAAAGCAGCTGTGCATGACAGGAGTGACCTAGCCTGTGTAACTAAATTATTTTACCTCAAAGGACAGGTAAGAGGAGATGCTCACATACTCATACAAGCCTTTCCCAATGTAGATGACTCTTACAAGGAAGCAGTTGACTTGTTGAAAGTCACTTATGGTAATATAGAACAAAGTAGGTTGGATCTAGTGAATATCATTGTTAATTTAAAATCCCCAGATCACACTTACAAAGGTTTACAGCAGTTTAGAGTTAAACTGGAGAGCACTCTCAAAACTTTAAGTAATAAATATAATCTGAAGGAATCAGACTGGTTATTGAATGCCATGGTACAGAATAAATTAAGCTGTAAAACACTTGAATGGATCTCGAATAAATATCACAAGGGTTATTTTGGTCTGGAGGAAATAAGACTAGGTCTACAAGAATTAATTGTTCAGTTGCAGACCAGCCAACTAACTCATTTTAAAGATGCAACACATAATAACTCTGAGGTATCTGTCAAGTTTCACAAAGGGAGAAATTATCCCGATGTTAATAATCAAAATTCATTTCCTAAAAACAGTTGCATAGGTGCATATCAAGTAGCAGGAATCAGAAATAATGATTCTCAACAAGGTAAGAAGAATAAGTACCCTCCTAAGAGTAGCCCAGTTAATAAGAAACCAATCAAAGAAAAGAGAGATTGTCTCTTCTGCAAGGGTACTCATTTTTCTAAGAATTGCAGTGCATACAAATCATGGAATGATAAAGTTGAAAGATTGGAGGAACTTGACAGATGTATCAGGTGTTTAGGTAATCACAATGTAAAGGATTGTCATGCCAAATTAAACTTCTGTTATCAATGTCACAAAGGAAGACACCATATAGTCATGTGTAAGGGTCTATATGATAATGTTGATAATAATGATAATGTTGAAGATTGAGACACTTATGCAGCATATGGGAATCTTTATTCAGGAAACGTTTCGCCACACAGTGGCTTCATCAGTCCAATACAAAGAGGAAGGCGTAAGGAGAGGAGGAGAATGAGGTAATCAGTCCCTCAACCTGGAGTCGATGTGTTCAGTCCATCAATCTTGTAGAATGTACAGCATAGGGCCGTAGACGTGGCTTATATACTGTAGTGAGGTGAGGTGAAGCAGGCGGAGGCGGGGTCATAGTGGTACCATCCACTAGTCGAAGTAGGTCTTCGTCCAAAGGTTGAACAAGTGTTGAAGAATTCTTTGTAACAAGATCCCATGATGCTGCAGTGTCTGACAGTTGTGATGAATGGTTTGAAAAACCGACAAGTTGAAGATTGAGACACTTATGCAGCATATGGGAATCTTTATTCAGGAAACGTTTCGCCACACAGTGGCTTCATCAGTCCAATACAAAGAGGAAGGCGTAAGGAGAGGAGGAGAATGAGGTAATCAGTCCCTCAACCTGGAGTCGATGTGTTCAGTCCATCAATCTTGTAGAATGTACAGCATAGGGCCGTAGACGTGGCTTATATACTGTAGTGAGGTGAGGTGAAGCAGGCGGAGGCGGGGTCATAGTGGTACCATCCACTAGTCGAAGTAGGTCTTCGTCCAAAGGTTGAACAAGTGTTGAAGAATTCTTTGTAACAAGATCCCATGATGCTGCAGTGTCTGACAGTTGTGATGAATGGTTTGAAAAACCGACAAGTTGAAGATTGAGACACTTATGCAGCATATGGGAATCTTTATTCAGGAAACGTTTCGCCACACAGTGGCTTCATCAGTCCAATACAAAGAGGAAGGCGTAAGGAGAGGAGGAGTATGAGGTAATGAGTCCCTCATGGGATCTTGTTACAAAGAATTCTTCAACACTTGTTCAACCTTTGGACGAAGACCTACTTCGACTAGTGGATGGTACCACTATGACCCCGCCTCCGCCTGCTTCACCTCACCTCACTACAGTATATAAGCCACGTCTACGGCCCTATGCTGTACATTCTACAAGATTGATGGACTGAACACATCGACTCCAGGTTGAGGGACTGATTACCTCATTCTCCTCCTCTCCTTACGCCTTCCTCTTTGTATTGGACTGACGAAGCCACTGTGTGGCGAAACGTTTCCTGAATAAAGATTCCCATATGCTGCATAAGTGTCTCAATCTTCAACTTGTCGGTTTTTCAAACCATTCATCACAATGATAATGTTGACAATCCTGACACAACAGTGGCTAATGTAAAAATTGCTGCTAATGTTAATAATGATGGTTTTGCTGAAGTAGCCTTACCTGTGTTACAGGTAAAAATTGATGATAAAAGGCATAAATAAAAAATGTAAATGCATTATTGGACCAGGGATCCCAGTGTACTTTCATAAAACGTTAATGTCTTGATGGTATGAAAGTACAGATGGGAGATCCCACAACTTTAAAATTATCTGGTTTTCTCTCGGATAAAAGGGCTCAATTGTATGACACTGTTTATGTAACTGTCAGGTTGGGCAATGAGAAAAAACGTGTTAATGCAGTAATTGTAGATAGACTTCCAGAGAAAATATCTACAGTAGGGCTTAGTAAAGCTACAGAAAGACTTTCACATAATGTAAACTTAGCACCTTCTGGTGTAAGTGATGATTCTGTAGGCCCAATAAATATTTTGATAGGTAGTGACTATTATGCCTCCTTTGTAAAGGGTATGGTAAAGAAATGCGGTGTCACCCTTTTGAAGACTGCAGGAGGCCATGTAATGTATGGTAGGATTCCTCGTAATAATAATTCATGACTAGAGGAAACTACAAATATCATAACTGTGTGTCTTACTCATGAAGTCGTGCCCCAGTATAATTCTTTCATAGAGGATGGTGTTGAGCCAGTGCATAAATTGTGGGAATTAGACAGCATTGGAATAAATGTAAATGAAGAAAGTCCAGACGATTCCTTTACTCAAGAACAATACCTGAGAGATGTAAAATTTGAATCTGGACAATACTGGGTACGACTTCCGTGGAGACTGAACCATCCAGAATTGCCCACTAATTACAGAATGGCATATGGACAATTAAAGGCTCAGCTCCGCGAACTGAGTAAGACACCAGAATTGTTAACTGCCTATAATGATACAATTGCTGAGCAGTTAATAAATTTATAGAAGAGGTACCTCCTGAGCAAGCCAAAATTTATGGTCACTATTTGCCCCATCACGGAGTGAAGAAGGATTCTAAGACCACTCCTTTGAGGATTGTGTTTAATTGTAGTGCCAGGAGTAACAAAAATGTACCTAGTTTAAATGACTGACGACAGGTCCGTCGTTGACGGAAAAATTAGGAGATATCTTATTAAATTTCAGAGTGAAGCACTATGCCTTTACGGCTGACATAAGTAAAGCTTTCCTAAGAGTGGGTTTACAAGAGGCTGACCGGGATTGTACCTGCTTCTTATGGCCTGAGAATCCTAGTGACCCACTTAGGCCTCTGAAAACCTTTCGCTTTAGGAGCGTATTATTTGGTGCTACATCCAGTCCGTTCCTACCTCAAGCGACGATAAATGCACACCTTAAATGTATGGAAAGTCCATTGAGTAAAATAATGAGCAAACAATTTTATGTGGACAATTTCCTGGGTGTGACGTCAACTGAAGAGGAACTGTTAATGACTTATGGAGAGGCTAATGAAATAATGCAAAGTGCAAATATGCCTCTGAGGGAATGGAATAGTAATTCGTCCAAATTAAAGGACAAAATAAGTAAAGATTTCCCTGGAGATGAAGTGCCAAAATGTAGTAATGTATTGGGTTTAACTTGGGATACTGAGAGAGATTTGTTAATGTTAAAACTTAATAATTACAGTATGCCCAATAAATTAACTAAGAGAGTTTTGCTTGCTGAAGTTTCCAAATGTTTTGATCCACTAGGTTTAGTGTCACCCCTTACTATAAGAGGGAAATTATTAATTCAGGAAGCATGGAAACTTAAATGTGCTTGGGATGAAATTCTACCTGAGGAATTCATTAACAGGTGGGATGAATTAATTGGTGATTATGAGAAAATTTCAATGTTGGAGTTCCCACACCAGGTGGCCAATCCAAATGGGAAAAATGTACTCCACATTTTTTGTGATGCTTCAAAATTGGCATATGGAGCAGTTGCTTACCTTCAATGTAATAGTGTTATTTCTCTTGTTATGTCTAAGGCTAAAGTGTCTCCAATTAAATCATGTACCTTGCCTCAGTTAGAATTAACAGCCATTTATGTAGGTGTCAAATTAGCTAATTATATAAGAAATAAGTTGCAGGAGATAAATATTAGCGACACTGTAATTTGGTCTGATAATGAGGTATCCTTACAATGGATTCGTAATGGAAACAGTAAAATTGTGTACGTACAAAACAGAGTCGCTGAAATTAATCAGATGCAAGAGAAGTATAATAGTTTGGGTCAGCATATGTTAACATTTAATCATATACCAGGTGAGGAGAATCCAGCTGATTTCTTGTCTCAAGGTTTACCTTATGCTAAATTTGTAAATGCTGTATCATGGTTTAAAGGACCGAGTTGGTTGGTAAATAAAGCTAATTGGCCTGTACAAAAGGCGTATATTGCTCCTGTTGAAATTACTGTGACCTCCGCTCCAATTGTTTGTCCTCCCTTAGCCATTGATATAAATAGGTATTCTTCTTTACCCAAACTAATCAATATAACTAAGTTGGTGTTTAAATTTCTAAACAAGATGAATATTTCATTTAATTTTTCACATCCTCTTGAATATTGGATACAGAGGGTACAGGAGGAAATCTATGGAAATGAGATTAAATTGATGAGGGAAAGAAAATTTGTGAAAGGTTCCATAATAGAGAAATTGGGGCTGTATTTAGAGAACAATGTAATTAGGTTCAGAGGTAGGTTACAAAATGCTGAATTGGGTGATTATGCCAAACACCCTATCTTACTGCACAAAACTCATCATCTAACAAATTTGATTGTTCTAAATGCCCATAAAAATGTAATGCATGGTGGCGTACAAGATACCTTAAATTGTATTAGGGAAACTTTCTGGATTCCACAAGAACGGCAAAGTGTAAAAAGGGTGATTAAATCTTGTGTAATATGTCGCCGTGTGGATGCCAGATCCTATATGTACCCAGGTCCTCCACCATTGCCAAATGAGCAATTTGAGTCATTTAGCAACGAACTCTGCCTGGCAGTTAGTTTAGTTAGTTTAATATGTTTATTATGCACCCCATACCCATCCTGTGGGCGGTAGTCAAAAGATTACAGAGGTACATAATGGGTCCAGGGACTGGGCCTCAAAGTTTTGATAGATGAGCAAGTTACAGAGGTAATGAATTCACAATTTACAAAGGTAATGAACTCACAATTTACAAAGGTAATGAACTCCAGGTAGGTCTAGTCACAATCATGACAAGTTACAAAGGTATTTACAGATTACAGGGGTACACAATGGGTCCAGGGACCGGGCTCCAAAGTTTTGATGGCTGAACTAGGTACAAGGTAATGAACTCACAAGTTACAAAGGTAATGAACTCACAAGTTACGGAGGTAATGAATACTGTAAGAATGGTTACTTACGTTTATACATGGCTGCAATCATGAACAAATTTTAGAGTAATGAGCAATTCACACTTCCACACCCGGTCACAACTGTAGTGAGTTATTGGTGCAAATGTTGATTGCTGAGTCTCTCTGTCTCACACACACACACACACACACACACACACACACACACACACACACACAAACTCATACACACACACACACACACACACACACACACACACACACACACACACACACACACACACACACACACACACACACACACACACACAAACTCATACACACACACGCACACACACCCAAGGGTAACAGGAGTAATGAAAAAGCCAGGATGAGCCCATGGTTTACCCAAAGGTGCAGGGAGGCAAAAACCAAGTGTGCTAGGGAATGGAAGAAATATAGAAGGCAAAGGACCCAGGAGAATAAGGAGAACAGTCGTAGAGCCAGAAATGAATATGCACAGATAAGAAGGGAGGCCCAAAGACAATATGAAAATGACATAGCAGCGAAAGCCAAATCTGACCCGAAACTGTTGTACAGCCACATCAGGAGGAAAACAACAGTCAAGGACCAGGTAATCAGGCTAAGGAAGGAAGGAGGAGAGACAACAGGAAATGACCGGGAAGTATGTGAAGAACTCAACAAGAGATTCAAAGAAGTGTTCACAGAGGAGACAGAAGGGACTCCAGAAAGACGGAGAGGTGGGGCACACCACCAAGTGCTGGACACAGTGCACACAACCGAGGAAGAAGTGAAGAGGCTTCTGAGTGAGCTAGATACCTCAAAGGCAATGGGGCCAGATAACATCTCCCCATGGGTATTGAGAGAGGGAGCAGAGGCGCTATGTGTACCCCTAACAACAATATTCAATACATCTATCGAAACAGGGAGATTGCCTGAGGCATGGAAGACAGCAAATGTAGTCCCAATCTTTAAAAAAGGAGACAGACATGAAGCATTAAACTACAGACCAGTGTCACTGACATGTATAGTATGCAAAATCATGGAGAAGATTATCAGGAGAAGAGTGGTGGAACACCTAGAAAGGAATGATCTCATCAACAGCAGCCAGCATGGTTTCAGGGACGGGAAATCCTGTGTCACAAACCTACTGGAGTTCTATGACATGGTGACAGCAGTAAGACAAGAGAGAGAGGGGTGGGTGGATTGCATTTTCTTGGACTGCAAGAAGGCGTTTGACACAGTTCCACACAAGAGATTGGTGCAAAAACTGGAGGACCAAGCAGGGATAACAGGGAAGGCACTACAATGGATCAGGGAATACTTGTCAGGAAGACAGCAGCGAGTCATGGTACGTGGCGAGGTGTCAGAGTGGGCACCTGTGACCAGCGGGGTCCCGCAGGGGTCAGTCCTAGGACCAGTGCTGTTTCTGGTATTTGTGAACGACATGACGGAAGGAATAGACTCTGAGGTGTCCCTGTTTGCAGATGACGTGAAGTTGATGAGAAGAATACACTCGATCGAAGACCAGGCAGAACTACAAAGGGATCTGGACAGGCTGCAGAACTGGTCCAGCAATTGGCTCCTGGAGTTCAATCCCACCAAGTGCAAAGTCATGAAGATTGGGGAAGGGCAAAGAAGGCCGCAGACGGAGTACAGTCTAGGGGGTCAGAGACTACAAACCTCACTCAAGGAAAAAGATCTTGGGGTGAGTATAACACCAGGCACATCTCCTGAAGCGCACATCAACCAAATAACTGCTGCAGCATATGGGCGCCTAGCAAACCTCAGAACAGCATTCCGACATCTTAATAAGGAATCGTTCAGGACCCTGTACACCGTATACGTTAGGCCCATATTGGAGTATGCGGCACCAGTTTGGAACCCACACCTAGCCAAGCACGTAAAGAAACTAGAGAAAGTGCAAAGGTTTGCAACAAGACTAGTCCCAGAGCTAAGAGGTATGTCCTACGAGGAGAGGTTAAGGGAAATCAACCTGACGACACTGGAGGACAGGAGAGATAGGGGGGACATGATAACAACATACAAAATACTGAGAGGAATTGACAAGGTGGACAAAGACAGGATGTTCCAGAGATTGGACACAGTAACAAGGGGACACAGTTGGAAGCTAAAGACACAGATGAATCACAGGGATGTTAGGAAGTATTTCTTCAGCCACAGAGTAGTCAGTAAGTGGAATAGTTTGGGAAGCGATGTAGTGGAGGCAGGATCCATACATAGCTTTAAGCAGAGGTATGATAAAGCTCACGGCTCAGGGAGAGTGACCTAGTAGCGATCAGTGAAGAGGCGGGGCCAGGAGCTCGGACTCGACCCCCGCAACCTCAACTAGGTGAGTACAACTAGGTGAGTACACACAGTAGTGTGGAAAATACTGTATATATTTTCCAGAAATACAGTAGTTATATGTAAATAGATGGCCATACTGTATTTAATAACATTTATGTCATAGAAAATGGGAAACTGAGCCTGGGGAGAAGGAACAGTCGCCATTGTTAATTTGAATTGGATACAACGTTAGTGTAATGGGAAGGAATTTTCGTGCTCTAGAGGTTAAAATTGTGTTGACACCTCTCAAATAGGAGGCGAAATTGTTGGATGTGCATTCCTGCATAACTTGAGATATCAGGCGACTGGACAAGACAGCTCCAGGAACCTCAGATAAGTCTGTTATGTTATAACTCTGGCCAGTTGTTATTTTCATGTATAGACAGTGAGGTTTTCTGAGTATGATACAACTTAATCTCCAGTCAAATTGGCGAGTGTTATGATTAAGATATATTCTCCTTCTGTTATATAAATGTGTATTTATATATAATAATTTTTTAATTCAATATACAGTCCACAAATTTATATATTTACCAGCATTCTTGGTGATGTATATTACATTTTTGATTAATAGGTCCAGAGCAACTTGTGGATATGACAGTGGTAGGTATCGAAGGGGGACATTTTTTGCGACCTAGGTGTCCCAAATTCCTACTTGTCTAACTGATAAATAATAATTATCTTTGTTCATTTACTGTTATTTATATGATACATTCAGCTAAATGCAATTTTCCACAACAAGCTAAAACACACTTCATATCGCAAAGAACTTATTACTCAAGAATCGTGTCATACAAGACTGATACACATCAAAATAATACATAAAAAAAAAAACCTACTATATTATACCCACATTTCTGACAAGTGTTATATCGATCATAACGAGACCTTGAGCTCTACATCCACGCTTAGCAAGATAACCACAAGGTGGATGCCATAAAGTCTCAATGAAAACCAGGAAACCATTTCAAACCCACATTCACAACACTCTCACGACCCCCCCCCCCAAGGAGGCGAGCTCGCTGTGACCCCCTGACGCCCTCGCAACCTATGAAAACCCCTTCACTCACTCATTATCATTCATAGATTTACGAGAATTCCTAACGTTAGCATTCTATATCCCTCGGAGAAAGCCTGATCCCACCTCCTCCCATACAAATCTCTGTTACGACACATCGTACGATAGAACGTCACCGCAAGAACCTTCCTTTGCTCTTCACTATCCCCTCTCCCCCCTCATCACCCATGACATAAATACATAATCTACCATGATATAATCTAAAGCTCATATGACACCCTCGTCTAACCCACCCATATCTAGACTTAAAGCATGCAGAACTGACACCCCACGGCCATCCACCCTCTGTACCAACCTACTTAACCAGCACCTAACCTCCTCTAGCCCTTCGCAAAAGTAAACTACATGGAATGCAGTCTCATCCTCTCCACAGATACCACACCCCCCACCCTCTACAACCTGCCTGTTTCGTAGTATCTCACCAGACGGAAGGATCCCATGCAGAAAACGAAACATCACCTCACGCACCCGAGGGTTTAACTTCATTTTACTAAATCTAAACCAAATACTTTTCCACGCATACATGGGGAACAAACCCTCAACTGGGACAACGCACATACCTACAAGCAACCTACACAAATCCCTTATACGAACCTTTCTCAGTTCCCTAACCAACATCATGGCCCTCAAAACGATTTCGCATTCCCTCAACTCCATTCCTCGATACCTGGAGTTTACCTGGAGAGAGTTCCGGGGGTCAACGCCCCCGCCGCCCGGTCTGTGACCAGGCCTCCTGGTGGATCAGAGCCTGATCAACCAGGCTGTTGCTGCTGGCTGCACGCAAACCAACGTACGAGCCACAGCCCAGCTGGTCAGGAACCGACTTTAGGTGCTTGTCCAGTGCCAGCTTGAAGACTGCCAGGGGTCTGTTGGTAATCCCCCTTATGTATGCTGGGAGGCAGTTGAATAGTCTCGGGCCCCTAACACTTATTGTATGGTCTCTTAACGTGCTAGTGACACCCCTGCTTTTCATTGGGGGATGTTGCATCGTCTGCCAAGTCTTTTGCTTTCGTAGTGAGTGATTTTCGTGTGCAAGTTCGGTACTAGTCCCTCTAGGATTTTCCAGGTGTATATAATCATGTATCTCTCCCGCCTGCATTCCAGGGGAATGAAGGTTCTCTGTACATTTTCTAGGTCAGCAATTTCACCTGCCTTGAAAGGTGCTGTTAGTGTGCAGCAATATTCCAGCCTAGATAGAACAAGTGACCTGAAGAGTGTCATCATGGGCTTGGCCTCCCTAGTTTTGAAGGTTCTCATTATCCATCCTGTCATTTTTCTAGCAGATGCGATTGATACAATGTTATGGTCCTTGATGGTGAGATGTGGTGGCCCGGTGGCCTGGTGGCTAAAGTTCCTGCTTCACACACGGAGGGCCCGGGTTCGATTCCCGGCGGGTGGAAACATTTCGACACGTTTCCTTACACCTGTTGTCCTGTTCACCTAGCAGCAAATAGGTACCTGGGTGTTAGTCGACTGGTGTGGGTCGCATCCTGGGGGACAAGATTAAGGACCCCAATGGAAATAAGTTAGTCCTCGATGACGCACTGACTTTCTTGGGTTATCCTGGGTGGGTAACCCTCCGGGGTTAAAAATCCGCACGAAATCTTATCTTATCCTCCGACATGATCACTCCTAGGTCTTTGACGTTGGTGTTTCGCTCTATTTTGTGGCCAGAATTTGTTTTGTACTCTGATGAAGATTTAATTTCCTCGTGTTTACCATATCTGAGTAATTGAAATTTCTCATCGTTGAACTTCATATTGTTTTCTGCAGCCCACTGAAAGATTTGGTTGATGTCCGCCTGGAGCCTTGCAGTGTCTGCATTGGAAGACACTGTCATGCAGATTCGGGTGTCATCTGCAAAGGAAGACACGGTGCTGTGGCTGACATCCTTGTCTATGTCGGATATGAGGATGAGGAACAAGATGGGAGCGAGTACTGTGCCTTGTGGAGCAGAGCTTTTCACCGTAGCTGCCTCGGACTTTACTCTGTTGACGACTACTCTCTGTGTTCTGTTAGTGATGAAATTATAGATCCATCGACCGACTTTTCCTGTTATTCCTTTAGCACGCATTTTGTGCGCTATTACGCCATGGTCACACTTGTCGAAGGCTTTTGCAAAGTCTGTATATATTACATCTGGATTCTTTTTGTCTTCTAGTGCATTTAGGACCTTGTCGTAGTGATCCAATAGTTGAGACAGACAGGAGCGACCTGTTCTAAACCCATGTTGCCCTGGGTTGTGTAACTGATGGGTTTCTAGATGGGTGGTGATCTTGCTTCTTAGGACCCTTTCAAAGATTTTTATGATATGGGATGTTAGTGCTATCGGTCTGTAGTTCTTTGCTGTAGCTTTACTGCCCCCTTTGTGGAGTGGGGCTATGTCTGTTTTTTTAGTAACTGTGGGACGACCCCCGTGTCCATGCTCCCTCTCCATAGGATGGAAAAGGCTTGTGATAGGGGCTTCTTGCAGTTCTTGATGAACACGGAGTTCCATGAGTCTGGCCCTGTCGTGTATCCTTCCCAACTGTCCTCACGCAACACTTCCCATTTAATAAACACACATTTAGCCCTCCATCTCAAATCCATCAACCCAAACCCACCCTGACTTACAGGTAACATTACAACTTCTCTCCTTAACCAATCACAACGTGAACCCCACAAAAATGTGTACACCCATCTTAAGATCCCCACAATCACTGTCCCTGTAATTGGGAACACAGCTGCAACATGCCAAACCTTACTATACAATAAAATGTTTACGACTATCACTCGCTCTATAAGAGTTAGGTGCTGGGGTCTCAAAACACCTAGACGCCCCACGATCCTTTCCAATAACCTATCCGAGTTTTCCACTCGTGCCGCAACCATGTCATCCCTATAAATTATACCACAAATCTTTAAAGACACCGCCCATTCTTTAACAACATTACATCTCCCCCCCTCCCCCCACCCAAGAACCTAACCCCATGCACCTTGACTTCGCACTATTTACCTGCATTCCCATGGCACTTCCAAATAATTGCACAACCTCATCCAACACTCCCATTGACATCCCTTCACGAATGAGAACAGTGGTGTCGTCAACATATCCAATTAAACCCGGCCAGGCCCTCCCACCCCCCACACTTCCCTCACCTGGATTACATAAGCTACGGTCAACCATTCTATAAAAGGGGTCCTGGAAACATGCAAACAATATTTGGGACATGGGGCATCCCTGTCTAAGTCCTCTACCCATTGCAATCTCCCTCCCCATACACCCCATACACGGGGGTCGTCCCACAGTTACTAAAAACAACAGACATAGCCCCACTCCACAAAGGGGGCAGTAAAGCAACAGCAAAGAACTACAGACCAATAGCACTAACATCCCATATCATAAAAATCTTTGAAAGGGTCCTAAGAAGCAAGATCACCACCCATCTAGAAACCCATCAGTTACACAACCCAGAGCAACATGGGTTTAGAACAGGTCGCTCCTGTCTGTCTCAACTATTGGATCACTACGACAAGGCCCTAAATGCACTAGAAGACAAAAAGAATCCAGATGTAATATATACAGACTTTGCAAAAGCCTTCGACAAGTGTGACCATGGCGTAATACCACACAAAATGCGTGCTAAAGGAATAACAGGAAAAGTCGGTCGATGGATCTATAATTTCCTCACTAACAGAACACAGAGAGTAGTCGTCAACAGAGTAAAGTCCGAGGCAGCTACGGTGAAAAGCTCTGTTCCACAAGGCACAGTACTCGCTCCCATCTTGTTCCTCATCCTCATATCCGACATAGACAAGGATGTCAGCCACAGCACCGTGTCTTCCTTTGCAGATGACACCCGAATCTGCATGACAGTGTCTTCCATTGCAGACACTGCAAAGCTCCAGGCGGACATCAACCAAATCTGTCAGTGGGCTGCAGAAAACAATATGAAGTTCAACGATGAGAAATTTCAATTACTCAGATATGGTAAACATGAGGAAATTAAATCTTCATCAGAGTACAAAACAAATTCTGGCCACAAAATAGAGCGAAACACCAACGTCAAAGACCTGGGAGTAATCATGTCGGAGGATCTCATCTTCAAGGACCATAACATTGTATCAATCGCATCTGCTAGAAAAATGACAGGATGGATAATGAGAACCTTCAAAACTAGGGAGGCCAAGCCCATGATGACACTCTTCAGGTCACTTGTTCTATCTAGGCTGGAATATTGCTGCACACTAACAGCACCTTTCAAGGCAGGTGAAATTGCCGACCTAGAAAATGTACAGAGAACTTTCACGGCGCGCATAACGGAGATAAAACACCTCAATTATTGGGAGCGCTTGGGGTTCCTAAACCTGTATTCCCTGGAACGCAGGAGGGAGAGATACATGATTATATACACCTGGAAAATCCTAGAGGGACTAGTACCGAACTTGCACACGAAAATCACTCACTACGAAAGCAAAAGACTTGGCAGACGATGCACCATCCCCCCAATGAAAAGCAGGGGTGTCACTAGCACGTTAAGAGACCATACAATAAGTGTCAGGGGCCCGAGACTGTTCAACTGCCTCCCAGCACACATAAGGGGGATTACCAACAGACCCCTGGCAGTCTTCAAGCTGGCACTGGACAAACACCTAAAGTCAGTTCCTGATCAGCCGGGCTGTGGCTCGTACGTTGGTTTGCGTGCAGCCAGCAGCAACAGCCTGGTTGATCAGGCGCTGATCCACCAGGAGGCCTGGTCACAGACCGGGCCGCGGGGGCGTTGACCCCCGGAACTCTCTCCAGGTAAACTCCAGGTAAACAAGTCACTATCCTGTATGCCATATGTCTCCCAGATGGTCTTTGGCAGTAAGACTTGCGCGGAACTAGGCGTTATCGTTCCTCTAAGTAGCTCAATGCCTACAGTATTTATCCGGCGTCTCAGACTAACCACCATCTTGACAATCGCAGTGCACCTATATTGTTTGCAGAGGCGTGACAGCACCACTTCACACCACTGCAGCCAGGTAACTGACAAGGGAGCTCGCCTACAAACAGCAGAGGGGTGCAGAGCACAACCACACTCTACAGTGATCAGGCAGCAAATAAATCATACCTAATAACTGTGGAAAATACTGTATATATTTTCCAGAAATACAGTAGTTATATGTAAATAGACGGCCATACTGTATTTAATAAAAATTATGTTTCAAAAAATGGGAAACTGCACCTGCGCAGAAGAGACTCGCCATTGTTGTTTGAATTGGACACAAACGTTAGTGAATAATGGGAAGAATTTTTCGTGCTCTAGAGGTAAAATTGGGCTGACACCTCTCAAATAGGAGGCAAAATTGTTGGATGTGCATTCCTGCATAACTTGAGATATCAGGCGAAAGGACAAGACTCTAATTAGACGGAAACAGGATATTACTCCAGCTAAGTGTCTTATTTTATGTTAGATTCTGGCCAGTTTCTTCATAAATTTTAGACAGGAGTTAGACGTGATATACCTTGATCTCCAGTCAAATTGGTGAGTGATTTTAAGATATTCTCCTTCTGTTATATAAATGTGTATCTATAATCATTTTTTAATATACAGTCCACAAACTTATATATTTACCAGAATTCTTGTTGATGCATCTTTCATTTGTAATTAATAGGTCTAGAGCAACTTGTGGATATGACAGTGGTAGGTATCGAAGGGGGACATTTTTTGTGACCTAGGTGTCCCAAATTCCTACTTGTCTATGCAACTCTGAGAAATAATAATTATCTTTGTTATCATTTACTGTTATGTACATAATGAGTTACATTCATATAAATGCAATTTTCCACAGCAACATATGTGTAAATTACCCAGGATAACCCACTTGGTCTGCTGTTATCATCAGCTCTCCCGTCCTAAGTAATGGTAGATTTTAATTGCAGTCACTGTCGGTAGGGAAGTTAAAGACTTTTTAGTTTAATATGTTTATTATACACACCATACCCATCCTGTGGGCGGTAGTCAAAGGATTACAGAGGTACATAATGGGTCCAGGGACTAGGCCCCAAAGTTTTAATAGCTGAACAAGGTACAAAGGTAATGAACTCCAGGTAGATCTGGTCACAATCGTGACCAAGTTACAAAGGTAATGAATCATCCACACGTTATACATGGTTACAGTCATGAACAAATTACAAAGTGATGAGCAATTCACACATGCACACCCGGTCATAACTGTAGTGAGCTATTAATGCAAATATTAATTGGGTCACACATACACACGAGCGCACACATACAGGTTATTGTGCATGCGAATCCCATGATGATTGTATTCAAATTGCTTGTTCTCTCTAGGCTGGAATATTGCTGTAGGCTAACGGCCTCTTTTTTAAGGCAGGCGAAATTGCTGACCTGGAAAATGTAGAGAACATTCACGGCGCACATGAGTATGGTAAAGCACCTAAATTACTGGGAACAGTTGAAGTCCCTTGACTTGTATTAACTGGAACGCAGGCGAGAGCTGATATACACTTGAAAAATTCTAGAGGTATTAGTGCCAAATTTACACACGAAAATCACTCCCTATGAAAGCAAAAGACTCGGCAGGAGATGCAACATTCCCCACTGAAAAGCAGGGGCACCACGAGTACACTGAGAGACAACACAATAAGTGTCAGGAGCCCAAGACTGTTCAACTGCCTCCCAGCATACATAAGGGGGATTACCAATAGACCCCTGGCTGTCTTCAAGAAGGATCTGGTCAGGCACCTGAAGTCAGTACGTGACCAACCGGCTGTGATTCGTACGTCGGTTTGCGTGCGGCCCTGATTCACCGCGAGGCCTGGTCACAGACCGGACCGCAGGGGCGTAGACCCCCCAGGTATCTCTGAGTAGTCCACTGTTCTTAATACCACGATAGTTCCACTTGAGAATTACATTCACTGGAAGACATTCACGCATCATAAAAACTATTTTTTAGGAACTTTTCCAGTAGAACCCATCGTACATTACCTTGTCATAGGTTATACATAGACGTCCAGGTTCAGCTATGCAATATGAAACTTGGTGTTTCTTGTTTGTCGTCGTAGTTGCATTCATGATGGGGAATTTCTTAAAAAAACTGGAGCTCCCAAATTAAGTGTTATTATTGCTACTGTTGTTAACGGTAGTCAAAAGATTACAGAGGTACAAAATGGGTCCAGGGACTGGGCCCCAAAGTTTTAAAAGCTGAA
This sequence comes from Cherax quadricarinatus, assembly GCF_038502225.1. Lineage (NCBI taxonomy): Eukaryota > Metazoa > Arthropoda > Malacostraca > Decapoda > Parastacidae > Cherax > Cherax quadricarinatus. The sequence goes on along the minus strand of NW_027195976.1, from coordinate 26,156 downwards.
CAGTTACAAAGGTATTGTTGTTAAACCTTTGTCACTTCATCCTATATACACTGAGCTGTATGACCCTTGTAGGTTTAGCGTTTCTTTTTTTGTTATAATAATAACATACACACAAACATCTCTCAGTGTGTATAAACAGTTATGCATTCAATCGAAATATTACATTTATAGGGAGAGTGCTAAACTCTCAGGGGTCATACACTTGGGGAATGGTAAGTAACTAAATTCAGTCCGAGGAATGGGAGAATAAGTCCAATTCCTTGGATCTCTTACTTACCATCCACTTATTATAATCAAGGGGGAGCGCTAAACCAGTAGGATTATACAGCGCATGTGGGGGGGGGGAGGAGGCGATGGAAGGTATTCAGGCTCAATTCAGGGAACTGGAATACAGATCCATTGCCCTAGATCAAGAGCCCATCACCAGGGTCAAGGAACTTCCTTTGACGGGACTTACCATCCAAGTTACACAGTAAACCTGGAGTTTACCTGGAGAGAGTTCCGGGGGTCAACGCCCCCGCGGCCTGGTCTGTGACCAGGCCTCATGGTGGATCAGGCCCTGATCAGCCAGGCTGTTACTGCTGGCTGCACGCAATCCAACGTACGAACCACAGCCCGGCTGGTCAGGTACGGACTTTAGGTACTTGTCTAGAATGCTTGGCTAGAATAAGTAAACAGCGAAATCAGTGTGTGTTGTTCCCCCATCAGTTAGTTACTAACAAACAAGGTCTGGACCTACCAGGAATATGCCTTATTCGTTCCAAATTTGTTTCACTTGGATATTAACAGTGGTATTCAATCAGTAATAGTCAGACAATATGACTAACTTCCTTGTTTCCACCTTAAAACATTTGTAATACAAGGTTTACTTGTAAATATATGCTATATAGAGATCTGGAAGGGACACAGGAATTACGTTGTTTATATAACTCAAGATATTTCCTCAAGCCAAAACATATAACAAATAATTAAGGATGACAGAATATAGTCAATCAATGAGACTTATTTCCTTGGTTCAAGGAGTATTACACCTTGCAACGATTGTAATATCAAAAGTATTCCTTATTCATAGTGTAAGAAGACCAAAACAGTAATTATTTTTAACACGTTGGCCGTCTCCCACCGAAGCAAGGTGACCCAAAAAAAGAAAAACACT
>NW_027195976.1:0-20000 GCF_038502225.1 Cherax quadricarinatus | reverse complement strand
CTATACTCTTGCTAGCCCACCTTTCTCCCATTAGTTGCTTAAATCTCACCCTATCTTCCTCCTCAATTTATAAACTTTCATGTCTCTTACTTGCTGTTACTGATTTCCTTTTGTTTCATCTACCTCTTAAACATAGCTACAATTAAATAATTATGACATATCTGTTGCCTCTCTATAAACATGCACATCCTGAAGTCTACCCAGCAACCTTTGCCCACCAATACATAATCCAAGAAACTACTTTCATTATGCGCTACATCATGTCTTGTATATTTATTTATCCTCTTCTTAAAATATGTAATACTTATTACCAAACCTCATTCTATACATAGTTCAATTAAAGGCCCCTCATATTATTATTATTATTATAATCAAGGGGAAGCGCTAAACCCGGAGGATTATACAGCGCCTGGGGGGGGGATGTGGAAGGCATTCAGGCTTAATTCGGGGAACTGGAGCACAGATCCAATTCCCTAAATCAAGAGCCCCTCACCAACATCAAGGAACCTTCCTTGAGGGGAAGGCCCCTCATAATCATTTACCCCTGGCACTCCAGACTCAGCTACCACACCCTCTACAACCTTTTCTGCCACTTTAGCATTCATGTCCCCTACCACAATTACTCCCTTACTTGGCTCCCTAAGCACTCACTTATCTCCTCTACACTTCTCTCTTCTCCAGGTGCATTATTATAATGGGGGAGCACTAAACCCATAGGATTATACAGCACATGTGGGGGATGGAAGTTATTCAGACTCAATTCAGGGAACTGGAGCACAGATCCAATTCCCTAGATCAAGAGCCCCTCACCAGCATCGAGGAACTTCTCTTGAGGGGTCTCCAGGTGCAGAAACACTATAACCCACTTTCCACATCCAGCCTTTATTTTACTCCACATAATCCTTGAAGTTATACATTTATATTCCCGCTCCTGTCATAGCTAATCCATCAACATTATTGTTACTCCTTCCTCTGCTTTAACTCTATTAGAAACCCCTGACCTAATCCCATTTATTTTTCCCCACTGAAACTCTCCTACCCCTTCAGCCTTGTTTCACTCAAGAGCCAGAACATCCAACTTCTTTTGATTCGTAACGTCTACAATCTTCTCATTCTTATCATCCACACTGCATCCACGCACATTCAAACATCCCAAGTTAAAGGTTTTCTTTTTTTTTTATTTTTAATAAGCTATATAAGAGAAGGGGTTATTAACCCATTGCTCCCAGCATTTTAGTTTAATTTTACAACACACATGGGTTACGGAGGAAAGATTCATATTCCACTTCCCCAGGGAGATGAAAGGAAATAATAACAAGAACTAAAGAGAAAAAAAGCAAAGAAAAAACTGATGAGTATGTATACATAAATGTGTTTATGCATGTGTTGTGTGACCTAATCATAAGTTAAAGTAACAAGATATACCTGTTATTTTATGGTTCACGAGACAAAAAGGACACCAGCACTCCTACCAGGAAGTCTGAATAAATGAAGAATAGGTGTAATTGATTATTATTATTATTATTATAATCAAGGGGGAAGCACTAAACCCGTAGGATTATACAGCAGGTGTAATTGAAAATTGCTGTATTAGTGAAACACTAAACCGAAGCGCTGTAGAGCGGGTGCTGCCTGTATTAAAATATCTATTATAATCATAGCTAATCTATTATAATCATAGCTAAGTGCTAAACCTATAATTATTATTATTATAATCAAAAAGAAGCACTAAACTACAAGGGACTAAACCTATAAGGGTCATAGAGCATTGCTAAAACACCTTAAACACATTTAACATCATAAGAAAGTATCATACAGTCTTAAACATTTAAATTATTATTATTATCAAAAAGAAGCACTAAGCCACAAGGGCTATACAGCTTAAACATTTAAAAAATACTGAAAAACTCTAAATTTAGCACTAATAAATTGTAAAAAAAAAAAAAAAAATCATTGGTGCAGATCATTTTTTCAACTTAAACCATAAATTATTATTATAATCATGGGGGAGCGCTAAACCCGTAAGATTATAAGCGCATGTAGGGGGAGGATGGAAGGTATTCAGGCTCAATTCAGGGAACTGGAGCACAGATCCAATTCCCTAGATCAAGAGCCCCTCACCAGCACCAAGGAACCTCCCTTGAGGGGTTAAACCATAAAACCTTAAGTTTTAGTTAGAATATACTCATTTTAATCTTATTTGATTCATGAAAATGCACTTTTTCAATCTAAGATTATTGTTATTATAATCTAAGAAAGTGCTAAACCAACAAGGGTTATACAGCATCAATCTGAAAGAAAATAATTTATTTCAATTTTCAAGATATTGCCATACACACAGGAATTTCAATTTCTTGGTGGCATGCCATAGTTAAGAGATGTCCTCACAATTGTTGATAGTTGATTGATGTGGGTTCGTCGGTGTTGTCCCTGCCTGGGCTTTTCCAGTTGGCGACATGACAAGGCTCACAACAGCGTTATCCTTGTACAGTAAGTCCTCTACTTACAAACACGGTGAGAATCTTCTGCATTGTATCATTAATATGTATATTATGCATAATACAGAAGGTCCCCAACATGTTCGTTAGTTGAAGACGTCCTGTATTATGAATACGTCACCCTGCCTCGGTGGGAGACTGCCAACTTGTTGGAAAAAAAAAAAAAAATAATAGACAATTCAGGAGGTCCCCCAATGTGCTCGTAAGTCGAGGACTTACTGTACTTAGAATATAATAATAATCATGGGAAAGCACTAAACCAGTAGGATTATACAGCACTTGTGGGGGGGGGGGATGACAGGTACCCAGGCTCAATTCAGGGAACCGGAGCACAGATCCAATTCCCTAGAGCAAGAGCCCCTCACCAGCATCAAGGAACCTCCCTTGAAGGGACTGTATTTAGAAACAAGGTTCAAAATCAAGTAGCTATGTCAAGGCCAAATGAAGTTCATTTTCTCATCTATGTTGCTGTTGCTACGCATGGACATGAGGCAGAATATCTTAGCTGAAAGCATTTTAATTCAGAATGGTCCATAGAAAAAAGGGAGAAAGAGGAGGGAGAAGGTGGGAGAGTGAGGGAGGTGTTGTGGAAAGTATTTTTATAATCAAGAACACTAAACCCATAGGAGTCATACATTACATTCATGGAGAGTGCTAAACCAGTAGGGGTCCATACAGCACCTGGAGGAATTTATTATTATCAAGTTAAATTCTAAAACTCATCTGGAGGAACAAGATAAGGATTATATTCCTGGGGATAGTGCTAAACCCATAGGGGTGGTCATACAGTGCCTGGAGATCATTATAATCATAACTAGCCGCTAAACCCATCAGGGTCACACAGCGCTGATAGTGCCTGGGGAATGGGAGGCAATCGGATTCAATCCAAGGAAGGGGAGATAATATTAGACTAAGCAGTAAACCCAAGAGGGTCATGCAGCACTGCAAGGAGGGATGTGCTAAAGAGGAACATACAAGGTTAAGAATATGCAAGGGCCAGCAGTGTAGAATGCTCAAGGTAAAATTAAATCAAAGTTGGTGCAATAGTTAGTAGATAAAAAAGATACTTCTATAAAAAGTTTCTATAAAAAAAAGGTAAAGTCTTCATCAAAGGCAAGGGAGAGCACCTCTAATTCCTTGGATCAAGAGCTCTAAAACATCAAACTTTTGAGATAGGTTGGGATATTTTATTCTTATATTCAAACCTTTCCTGCTGCCTCCCTTCAAGGGTTGTGGTGCCTTAAAGCTGGAAAGATCTTGAATCAAGTTATTTGAACTACTCTATTTCTTCTCTGCCTTGTATCAAACTCTTACATGAATATTATGTCAATGATGAACACCATAAGCACTCCTACTCAAAAAGGAGACTGTCTTAAAAGAGTAGTGTGTTGCATATAATCCTCAAAAAACCTTAATGCAGACCTTTATTATGGTATTAACCCTTTCAGGGTCGATCCCGTTGCATCACGGCTTTGAAGTCAGTGTCGGTCCCGTAGTACACCATGAGCTCAGCTCACTCGGATAAGCTGTGAGCAGTAAATTTGAGCCTAGATATGAAAGAACGTGTATGTGGCAAGCATGCACCTTAAAAAGAAAAAACTGCGACTGTGTTTCTGGTTTAAAATAGCGACTTTGCAGTGTATTTTCATGTGGTTTTTATGGTTGTATTCTCGGTCTGTCTCGTGTGATAGAAAAGAAGATTATTAATATAATAAAAAAGAAGAGCTAAACCCACTAGGTCACACAATGCTACAGGGCAGACAGTAATGCTGATCACAGAATAACAAGGGTGGAAAGGATAACAGAGGTAGACTTAGAAAGGGCCGTGAGGAGTGCTAAAGGAAGTATTATCAAAGTTTAATAAATCAGTTGCAATCTAAGAGGAAGTCTGTGTCAAATTTATTATTATTATAATTATTATTATTATAATTATTATTATTATAATCAAGGGGGGAAGCGCTAAGTCCGTAGGATTATACAGCGCCTGTGGGGAGATGTGAAAGGTATTCAGGCTTAATTCAGGGAACTGGAGCACAGATCCAATTCCCAAGATCAAGAGCCCCTCATCAGCATCAAGGAACCTTCCTTGAGGGAGTCTGTATCAAAGGTGGGGCCATCAGCAAGGAGGGAAGATAAAGTAAGGGTGTTAGAGTGGCGACGATGTCGGACAAAAATTATGTGGGCTCGTTAATAGACAGGACAGTCCAATATAGGATGGAAGAGATATTACAGAAATAGAGATAATTCTGATGGGTTTCAGGACTGAAAGTAGCTTGAGGATGACCTCAAAGTAGCAGAAATATTAAATTTTTGCCGATATTCCAGAGTACACAAATGACATCACTTGTCCGGTAAGTGTCCAATTGGCCAGTCTAATATGCATTTAGGAATGCACTGACATTTATACAATTATTACAATAATGCAGTAGTCTGCATAACAGTAAATCTGTTTTTTGTGCGAATAAAAATTCAAAATGGAAAGCAAGTGTAATATAAGAAGGGCCAGGAAATGTGATAAAGTAAGAGAGAAAATTATATTTTAGTGCCAAGAATGTCTCCATTGTTTATTCTGGACCCTATTTTGAAATAGGCATATCTTGAATTTTGTGTGAAATTGGTCAAATTACCAATGTCTGATCACTTTATTGGGTAATTTAAATAGTTGAATGGGCAGTTTCTCGAGTGCAATTGAAAGAATGGAAGACATGCTAAGAATTTAGTCATCTGGAACACTGCAAGAAGTCTAAAATTGGACTAAAGTGGAAAAATCGTCAATACGTAAATATCACTGACGCAGCAAAATGCAAGAGTGTAATTTCATCAGTTTTCCGTCAAATTTTGTACTTTTTTGTTTTATTGTCTTCAGAAAAACATTCTCTGATTTCACAACAAAAAGTCATTTTTTTTTTAAATTACCGAGATCCTGAGAGCAGGTTTGAGAGCAAGGGTCTCGACCCTGAAGGAGCAAAAGATCTATCAAATTCAAATTTCTTGATTCCAATAGTAAATACTCACCTTATCTGATCACAATGCAGACCATATGCACACCAATTATGCTTCAGTATTGAAAAAATGTAAAAGGACATATATGTATATATAATAATTTACCAGTAGGGTCAATTAAAGCAAATGGTAATAAAATTTTGTTTTATATTACAGTTTTCTGTTAGGTGGGCTAGCAAGTCTCACGTCTGTGGTTCGTGTTTGCTAACTCATCTTTACAATATCTACAACACAAGGCAAGAAGGATGCATGTTCCCATATTTACAAACCTGTGATAATTTATCTTTTAGAAATTTGTCACCGTTAATTTTGCAGTTTTCCACTACCACGAGAATGCTCAAATTTAGCTCATTATTAGTAACATGGTTTTATCGTGAACAATAAATAACACCTATTAAATTAAACTCTTCTTTAATATTAATAGTAAGAAACAATTTTATGAAAGAAGTCACTTGAGATTTAGCCTACAATGAGGAGTCCATCTTCAGTGAAGACGTGTGCTGGAACCTCCAAGTTAAGTGGTGCAGGACCTTTACGGATGCGGCCAGATGCATCATAATGAGAACCATGGCACGGGCAGTAATATCCACCAAATTCACCTGGAATTATATGACAAATCAAGATAATATTTTAGAATATTTTTGAGTACAATATACAGCAGGGCCCTACTGATATGGCAGGTTACGTTCCTGGCTACTGCCGGCCGGAAAGCAGAATGCCATTTTTTCCACTTTTTTTTTTTTTAACATGTCAGCCTTTTCCCACCGAGGCAGAGGCGCTCAGATACGACAGTTTAGACGTCACTCCAAACAGCCAATATCGCAAACCCCTTTTAGAGTGCAGGCATTGTACTTCCCACCTCCAGGACTCTAAGTCCAGCTAACCAGATATTATAATCAAAACTAAGCACTAAACCCACAAGGGTCATAAACCAAGATAAAAAAAATTAACAAATTTTTTTATATTTTGAGTGGGGGAGGGGAAAGCATATAAATGGCAGCAAGTCAAATTTTGTATGCGACTTAAAATTTCAAATATCTAGAATAAAGGTGTACAATTATGCAATAGCAAAAACTAAATACTATAGTAATTATCAACCAGTATCATCCTTCATTAATTAAAAACTAATTTAATATGTAATACAAACTTACCAGCATCTGCAATTGGTACACAACCAAGATGGGTGCACACCCCAAGAACAATTAGCCACTTGGGATCTGTGCAGCGATCAGAGTCATGTTGTGGGTCACGTAAACTGCTCACATCCACATTAGCCTCAGTTTCGATTTCTGTATCTGTCCTGTAATAGAATTTTTTTATTGGAACATGTAGACATGCCATTAATTGTATTTTTAGAGGTAGCCAATATAGAATATTTTCACAGGAGAAAACACCTCGTATATCCCCCTAACCTTTTTACGTATGAATATTAACATCACTGTCTCCTACAATTACTATCTCTGGTTACCCTATCTTCCAACAAAATCAACCTCCCCCATCTAGTTTTCTTTAATATTGGTTCAACAGGGGCTGAGTATGTGCACATGTTATCTATGTCTCCTTTTAAAGTCTGCAGGACTTGTGCTAATATAAAATTCCATATATAATATACAGGGCCAGCAGTTCATGAATAAACAATCTGGGTGTTCAGCTATCATGACAGCAATAGGATCACTGAACACCAATTCATACTGTTCAAGGTTTTCCTTACTTCTTTAGAGTATGAATATTCAGTATAGGGACAATACATACAGACTTCTAACTTGGATTTTGTACATGAAAAAAACATTTTGTATTTTCCAAATTTCTTGAAAGTTTTTTTGTTCCATTTGTGTTTCTTCTATCTGGTATCTACGCCAAAGCTACTGTTCTATAGTACTATTTTCTTGCATAGATTTCCTTGTGATAGATGTCGTTTATTAAGCAGTTCCATGACCCTATTCCTCTATAGAGTCGTGTCCATTCATGGTATGATCACTTTTCATGTTTTCTCGGTGGGGCATATTTTATGTTGACCTTGTATGCTTTTGCATTTAGCTTTTTTATTATCTAATGCTGCCACTAAAATCATTCAATTGTTCTCTGACAATTTCAGGCAAATATTTAACAAAGCTTGCTATACACCTTCCTACAACCCTGATTTAAACTTGTTTATTGAAAATGCAGTATACGTATCTATCTGGCTTCATTCAAACCTGTTTAAAACAAAATACAGTGGAACCTCAAAAATTGAACGTATCACATATCAAACGTTTCGAAAATAGGACCATTTTTTCGGACAGTGTCCCTATTAACGAACGCGCCCCTATTTTCGGACCGCCGGGTACGGGACCTGTCTGCCGCCCGCTCTGTCCTCGTCCCCCGCAGGCGCCGTGAGCAGTCTAGCTTTGTTTATGCTTGAGTGAACACTAACCTGCGCTCTCATTCACGCATTTTACGATTATTTCGTTGTGTTTAGTGCTTGTGGGACTGTGAAATAAGCTGCCATGGGCCCAAAGAAACTTGCTAGTGGTACCCCTGTGGTAAAGAAAGTGAGAAACACCATAGATGTGAAGAAGGAAATAATACAGATGTATGAGAGTGGTGTGAGACTTGTTGAGCTTGCCAGGATGTATGGGAAAAACAAGTCAACCATCGGTTCGGTTCTATCCTGTCAAAGAAAGAACAAATCAAGGAAGCTGATGTTGCGAAAGGTGTTAATACGTATAGGGAGTGGATGAGGTGCCTTCTTCAAAGATTAAGGAGATTTGTGTCAAGTGGAATGATGTCCAAATGTTTGTGCAGAAGTACCACCCTGAGCAAGCTGAAACAAGCCATCTTTGTAACAAGTTCAGTGACAGAACCATGTCCCATTTTAGGGAAATGTTAGAGGCACCAGAAACAGAGGACTGTGGACAGTTATTTTGTGAGACAGGGGTCCAGTGACACTCAAGCTGGTCCTAGTGGCATTAAAAGACAGAAGGGAAGTAACCCCAAAGAGGGCTTTACCTGAAGTCCTCATGGAGGGGTATTCTCCTTCCAAACACTAACCCCAACTCCCTCTCTCCTCCTCCCTATCTTCCAGATGCCATCACCAATCTTCAATAAAGGTAAGTAAATGATAATGGGAGCCCTTTGATTGAACTTTGTATAGAAAGGGGTTTAGTTATAGGTAATACATATTTTAAGAAAAAGAGGATAAATAAGTATACACGATATGATGTAGGGCGAAATGACAGTAGTTTGTTGGATTATGTATTGGTAGATAAAAGACTGTCGAGTAGACTTCAGGATGTACATGTTTATAGAGGGGCCACAGATATATCAGATCACTTTCTAGTTGTAGCTACACTGAGAGTAAAAGGTAGATGGGATACAAGGAGAATAGAAGCATCAGGGAAGAGAGAGGTGAAGGTTTATAAACTAAAAGAGGAGGCAGTTAGGGTAAGATATAAACAGCTATTGGAGGATAGATGGGCTAATGAGAGCATAGGCAATGGGGTCGAAGAGGTATGGGGTAGGTTTAAAAATGTAGTGTTAGAGTGTTCAGCAGAAGTTTGTGGTTACAGGAAAGTGGGTGCAGGAGGGAAGAGGAGCGATTGGTGGAATGATGATGTAAAGAGAGTAGTAAGGGAGAAAAAGTTAGCATATGAGAAGTTTTTACAAAGTAGAAGTGATGCAAGGAGGGAAGAGTATATGGAGAAAAAGAGAGAAGTTAAGAGAGTGGTGAAGCAATGTAAAAAGAGAGCAAATGAGAGAGTGGGTGAGATGTTATCAACAAATTTTGTTGAAAATAAGAAAAAGTTTTGGAGTGAGATTAACAAGTTAAGAAAGCCTAGAGAACAAATGGATTTGTCAGTTAAAAATAGGAGAGGAGAGTTATTAAATGGAGAGTTAGAGGTATTGGGAAGATGGAAGGAATATTTTGAGGAATTGTTAAATGTTGATGAAGATAGGGAAGCTGTGATTTCGTGTATAGGGCAAGGAGGAATAACATCTTGTAGGAGTGAGGAAGAGCCAGTTGTGAGTGTGGGGGAAGTTCGTGAGGCAGTAGGTAAAATGAAAGGGGGTAAGGCAGCCGGGATTGATGGGATAAAGATAGAAATGTTAAAAGCAGGTGGGGATATACTTTTGGAGTGGTTGGTGCAATTATTTAATAAATGTATGGAAGAGGGTAAGGTACCTAGGGATTGGCAGAGAGCATGCATAGTTCCTTTGTATAAAGGCAAAGGGGATAAAAGAGAGTGCAAAAATTATAGGGGGATAAGTCTGTTGAGTGTACCTGGTAAAGTGTATGGTAGAGTTATAATTGAAAGAATTAAGAGTAAGACGGAGAATAGGATAGCAGATGAACAAGGAGGCTTTAGGAAAGGTAGGGGGTGTGTGGACCAGGTGTTTACAGTGAAACATATAAGTGAACAGTATTTAGATAAGGCTAAAGAGGTCTTTGTGGCATTTATGGATTTGGAAAAGGCGTATGACAGGGTGGATAGGGGGGCAATGTGGCAGATGTTGCAAGTGTATGGTGTAGGAGGTAGGTTACTGAAAGCAGTGAAGAGTTTTTACGAGGATAGTGAGGCTCAAGTTAGAGTATGTAGGAAAGAGGGAAATTTTTTCCCAGTAAAAGTAGGCCTTAGACAAGGATGTGTGATGTCTCCGTGGTTGTTTAATATATTTATAGATGGGGTTGTAAGAGAAGTAAATGCGAGGGTCTTGGCAAGAGGCGTGGAGTTAAAAGATAAAGAATCACACACAAAGTGGGAGTTGTCACAGCTGCTCTTTGCTGATGACACTGTGCTCTTGGGAGATTCTGAAGAGAAGTTGCAGAGATTGGTGGATGAATTTGGTAGGGTGTGCAAAAGAAGAAAATTAAAGGTGAATACAGGAAAGAGTAAGGTTATGAGGATAACAAAAAGATTAGGTGATGAAAGATTGAATATCAGATTGGAGGGAGAGAGTATGGAGGAGGTGAACGTATTCAGATATTTGGGAGTGGACGTGTCAGCGGATGGGTCTATGAAAGATGAGGTGAATCATAGAATTGATGAGGGAAAAAGAGTGAGTGGTGCACTTAGGAGTCTGTGGAGACAAAGAACTTTGTCCTTGGAGGCAAAGAGGGGAATGTATGAGAGTATAGTTTTACCAACGCTCTTATATGGGTGTGAAGCGTGGGTGATGAATGTTGCAGCGAGGAGAAGGCTGGAGGCAGTGGAGATGTCATGTCTGAGGGCAATGTGTGGTGTGAATATAATGCAGAGAATTCGTAGTTTGGAAGTTAGGAGGAGGTGCGGGATTACCAAAACTGTTGTCCAGAGGGCTGAGGAAGGGTTGTTGAGGTGGTTCGGACATGTAGAGAGAATGGAGCGAAACAGAATGACTTCAAGAGTGTATCAGTCTGTAGTGGAAGGAAGGCGGGGTAGGGGTCGGCCTAGGAAGGGTTGGAGGGAGGGGGTAAAGAAGGTTTTGTGTGCGAGGGGCTTGGACTTCCAGCAGGCATGCGTGAGCGTGTTTGATAGGAGTGAATGGAGACAAATGGTTTTTAATACTTGACGTGCTGTTGGAGTGTGAGCAAAGTAACATTTATGAAGGGATTCAGGGAAACCGGCAGGCCGGACTTGAGTCCTGGAGATGGGAAGTACAGTGCCTGCACTCTGAAGGAGGGGTGTTAATGTTGCAGTTTAAAAACTGTAGTGTAAAGCACCCTTCTGGCAAGACAGTGATGGAGTGAATGATGGTGAAAGTTTTTCTTTTTCGGGCCACCCTGCCTTGGTGGGAATCGGCCGGTGTGATAATAATAAAAAAAAAAAATGTTATTTTATATATATTACTATGTATAATTAAAAACTATAGTATTTGTTGTATGTAAAACTGTAATTAATCTCTATAAAATGTATTTTTTGTGTGAATATTTTTGGGTTTCTGGAATGGATTAAATGTATTTCCATTATTTCTTATGGGAAATATTGCTTCAAATTTCAGACTTTTCGAATTCAGAACTAGCTCCTGGAACGGACTAAGTTCAATTTTTGAGGTTCCACTGTACAATATATCATATCAGAGCAAATCACAGTTAGTATTTTATAAACATTCAGTTCAATCTTCCATCAAAGCATTACCTGTGTCTAATAAAAAGAGGTTTGCCTCTCCACTTGAACGTGACAGATTTTCCTTCGGGAATGTCAGCCAACTTTATTTCAATCTTTGCCATGGCCAGTACATCAGCAGAAGCAGACATGTTGGAGACAAATTCTGTAACTACTGTCTTAGCACAGTACATCCCAGCAACAGTGCCACCTAAAAAAAATTATTTTATGAAACGATACACAGTGTTCATGCAATAAAACGAATTCAAAAGAAGAGATTGCAAGTACACATACCTTCAGGACATCTTTGGTATACAATTGGTTAGTAATCACCATTTTTTTTTTCTTTCCTTATGCCCCCTTTTTAATAGTCTTGTTCTAAGAACAGGCAATTTCAATAACCATAAAGTGGAATTTCTTCACCAAAGTTCCATGTCTTCATGGAACATGCACGTCCAGCAAAGATTCTGTACGAGATGTGACCAAGCCATGGCTTGGTGCGGACTGTCTATTCATTCAATGAAACTTTACACATTATCTAAGTATGCTTCCTGTTCCGGATATTGTCTCATGGAGCAGCACTGAATGAGCAGTCACATGCAGCACCTAAACCATAGTGTGATCAAGCTTGTTCTACATAATGCTTCCTGCTTCCAGGGGGGCTCATTCACCACTAATTACAGTATAGGGTATTTGAAAATATAAGCAGGTATAAGATCAGGTTCTAATTGTACTCATTATTACTGCACACTTCACAAAAAAATGTAATCCCTAAATATTAACAACAGCTTATGAAATCCTTTTTTGGGGAGTAAGGTCATACCAGTAGATATTTTAATGCAGAATATATTGTCGAGTATTTGACATGTGGTAAATACTTTAGACAGGTTAGAGTGAAATTTTGCTATAGATGTGCTTCAGACCAAAATGGGCAAGGGTCCTAAAAATATGGCACTTTGAAAAACTGACATCTGATCAAAACTTTGTATAAATGGCTACTTTATAATAAACTGCAATAAAGGAAAAATAGTCAAAAAAAAATAATTTAAATTCTTCATAGTACATATACTATCATACTAGCAGTATCGTGAATCATACCCAAAAGCTAGTAACAGTAACCAAAAATCTTAAATTACATCCTAATCACAATAATACATGAAAGCCAGAAAATATAACTTAAACAACTAAAAATTCAATGTGCAGTCAAGATAAAAATTTTACATTCAATGCATAAAAATAAGGAAAGAGGTATACAATTTATACTTACTAGGTTCAACAGAAAATCAGTTATCTGCCTACACTATAAAAGGGTTGAACAAATATTTTAAATATGGTACCATCTATTTAACTCGTAAACGGTCCGAACGTATATATACGTTTTTTCAACATTTGAAAGTATGTAAAAAATGTAGATCTTCTTTTTGTTTCTTTACATTTGAAAATGTGTAAAAAAACTTTGATCTACTTTCTTTTTTTTTGTTATATTTGAAAATATGTAAAAAAAACGTAGATCTACTTTTGTACCACTACACGTGAACGTAGATCTGCTTGGACCGTTTACGGGTTAAGTGAACTAAAACGTAAGTATGCCTGGGACACCAAAGTTTCTCAGTACAGTACTGATAGGAAAAAACTTCTCCCCAAAATTATGAGTTTTAACACACATGCTAGTAGAAAGCTAGAGCAATTCTTATTTACTAAAGCACAGTTCATATATAAATTATTTCTGTATAAATTACAAGAATACCTTTAAAAACTATTTATGAAGATTCACATTTTGTAACACTCCCCCCTCTCACAGTGCGATTCGTAGAGGTGCCTATCTTTCTACTTTAACCCTTTGACTGTCGCAAGCTCCTTTCTGAAACTGTCATTCTATGTCGCAAAATTTTTGAGAAAAAAAAAAATTTCTTATGATAGAGAATCTTTTCCTGATGGTAGCGACACCAAAAGTACGAAATTTGGTTGAAAACTCACGGAATTACTCTCCCGCGAAGTTAGCGGTCTCGGCGACATACAGTGGACCCCAGAGTTTCATGATTAATCTGTTCCAGAGAGCCCGCTGAAGGTCGAAATTCACTAAACTCTAAACCATTTTCCCCATAAGAAATAATGGAAATAAAATTAATCCGTTCCAGACACCCAAAAATATTAAAATATTTTTTTTCAAATTAAATAAAGATTTACATAATGAAAACAATCAGAAATCAAGTAGTACATGCATTTAAAATAAATAATAATAACATTACACTTACCTTTACTGAAGACTTCTGGGTGGATGGAAGATGGGAGGTGGTGATAGGAGGAAGGTGTACACTATTGTCTGGAAGGAGAATCTCCTTCCATTAGGACTTTAGGTAGCAAGTCCTTATCTGGGGTTACTTCCCTTCTTTTAATGCCACTGGGAACAACTTGAGAGTCACTGGACCCCTGGTGCACAAAATATCTATCCAGAGAGGTCTTTTTCTGGCGTTTCTTTAAGATTTTCCTAAAGTGGGACACAACAGTCATTGTACATGTTGCAGATACGGCTTGTTTCAGCTTGGTCAGGGCGATACTTTTCAACAAAGCTTTGCAACTCATTCCACACACGTCCTTAATCACTGAAGAAGGCACCTCATCCACTCCATCTTCCTTCTTCTCTGAAGAAAGTTCCTCGGCTGTGGTCTGATGCTGTTCCAGTTGAAGCTCTTCCAGTTCGTCAGCGGTTAGCTCTTCCCTGTGGTCCTCCACCAAATCTTCCACATCCCCGTCACTCACTTTATTTACCAAAGGGCTTGCACTAGCTTTCCTTGGGTCCATGATGACTTATTTAGCAGTTGCAAGCACAAAAAACAATGGATTATTATGAAATGTATTGTATGAACCCGCGGGGTGATGGTCACGTGTTGGTAAACAATGGCACACTGAGCGTGAATGGCGTGGGAGACTGGCTTTGTGTGCGCGGTGACGGGCGGATGGGTACCAGACGGTCGCCGAAACACGAGTTTTTTCATGAAACTCAAGGCCAAATTTTTCCCAAAAAAACTCGCCGAAGGTCGAATTTCGCGAAAGTCGAGGGTGCCGAAACTCGGTGGTCCACTGTATATGCATCAGCAATTTCGCCAACTTTGAGCCCTGTTTTTGGCCAATTCTGTTGTTCCAGTTGTCCAAACTCATAGCTATTTCTTTAGAACTCCATTTTTTCTATCTGTTGAGTAAAAGAAACCTCCCATTTACCGATCTGAACTACCCAATAAAGTGGTCAGAAATTGGCAATTTGGCCAATTTCACACAAATTAAAGAAGATGCCAATTTCAAAATAGGGTCCAGAATAAACAATGTAGACATTCTTGGCACTAAAATAACATATCCTCTGTTCATTAGTCATGTCTCTAGGCCCCTCTTATATTACTATTGCTTTCTATTTTGATTTTTTATTCATACAATAAATACAAAATTTACAGTTATGCAGACTACTGCATTATTGTAAAAATGGTATAAATAATATCAGTGCACTAGTGAAAGAATATTAGACTCCCCAGTTGATGTGTATTGGACGTGTGGTGTTATTTGCCTACTCTTGAACATCGGTAAAAATCGAACATTTCCGCTACTTTGAGCTCAATTTCAAGGTCGTTTTCATTGTGAAACTAATCAAAATCATCTCTATTTCTGTAATATGTTTTTTTTCATGAAAACAACAATACAATGATAAATACTATACGAAAATACACAGCAAAGTCGGCGTTTTAATCCAAAAAAACGGTCAGGTTTTTTTCTCATTATGCACTGTGTGCTGCAGGATTTTTTTTTATGTGGTGCACACTGACCACACACCCTCTCTCTCAGATGTGGGCCTACCAGCTTTCTCCTGCTTGATTTGAAGCCGCTAGAATTTATGCGTATAAATACGTCCAAAACAGTAGCATGTAAGACGTATATATACGACCAAAACAGTCAAAGGGTTAATACAGCTTGGACATCTGGTTAATCCTGGCATCCAGTTAACAGCTGTATGGTTACAAAGGCAACCACTACAGTATAACAATGAATTATTAACAAGTTTTACTGCTGTACAGTATTGCGTACTGAATTATTAACAAGTTTTTTAACGTTAACCAATATTAATTTTTCCAACACACCGTGTGTGTTAATGTCAACTTCTTAATGCTTATAAATCCACTCACAAATGTCTAATTTATATCAGTTCAAAAATGGATTATGTATAACTATGGATTTGTCTAAATGCATAGTAATGCACATAAATCATTAACATATTTAAGCATCTGCAGATAATAAATATACTTAATAATTATCCTCCTACTAGCATAGAGTAACAAGGTAGCAGACATGATACAAAATTTCTTACCTCCAGCAAGCAGGTATGTGAAAGATTTTCGGGCAGTTTCTGATTCACCAGCTTTGACATGGGTATCCTTAACAGAATTACGTCGATATGCACTAAAGTCTGGTACTTTGATATCCGTATGGGCATATCGTATTTGAGAGCTTGCTGAAACAGAAAATCTGTATGAATTGTTATAGACAACTTAAATAATTACAGACCATAGTTATGTAAGCCTGAATAAAAAAAAAATACCTTCCCAAAAATTAAACAAAAGCCTATTTAGGTTAGAACATTATGCCTAAACAAAATAACAGTAAAAATAACTTTGCAATGTTGATAAGTTGAAAAATCAATGGCAAACCAGAAGGGAAGTGTGTGCAATACCAGGTATGATACTGTACTTGCCAAATATCCCATTAGAGATTATTTTTTTTTTTTTTTTTTTTTTTTTTTTTATTATCACACCAGCCGATTCCCACCAAGGCAGGGTGGCCCGAAAAAGAAAAACTTTCACCATCATTCACTCCATCACTGTCTTGCCAGAAGGGTGCTTTACACTACAGTTTTTAAACTGCAACATTAACACCCCTCCTTCAGAGTGCAGGCACTGTACTTCCCATCTCCAGGACTCAAGTCCGGCCTGCCGGTTTCCCTGAATCCCTTCATAAATGTTACTTTGCTCACACTCCAACAGCACGTCAAGTATTAAAAACCATTTGTCTCCATTCACTCCTATCAAACACGCTCACGCATGCCTGCTGGAAGTCCAAGCCCCTCGCACACAAAACCTCCTTTACCCCCTCCCTCCAACCCTTCCTAGGCCGACCCCTACCCCGCCTTCCTTCCACTACAGACTGATACACTCTTGAAGTCATTCTATTTCGCTCCATTCTCTCTACATGTCCGAACCACCTCAACAACCCTTCCTCAGCCCTCTGGACAACAGTTTTGGTAATCCCGCACCTCCTCCTAACTTCCAAACTACGAATTCTCTGCATTATATTCACACCACACATTGCCCTCAGACATGACATCTCCACTGCCTCCAGCCTTCTCCTCGCTGCAACATTCATCACCCACGCTTCACACCCATATAAGAGCGTTGGTAAAACTATACTCTCATACATTCCCCTCTTTGCCTCCAAGGACAAAGTTCTCTGTCTCCACAGACTCCTAAGTGCACCACTCACTCTTTTTCCCTCATCAATTCTATGATTCACCTCATCTTTCATAGACCCATCCGCTGACACGTCCACTCCCAAATATCTGAATACGTTCACCTCCTCCATACTCTCTCCCTCCAATCTGATATTCAATCTTTCATCACCTAATCTTTTTGTTATCCTCATAACCTTACTCTTTCCTGTATTCACCTTTAATTTTCTTCTTTTGCACACCCTACCAAATTCATCCACCAATCTCTGCAACTTCTCTTCAGAATCTCCCAAGAGCACAGTGTCATCAGCAAAGAGCAGCTGTGACAACTCCCACTTTGTGTGTGATTCTTTATCTTTTAACTCCACGCCTCTTGCCAAGACCCTCGCATTTACTTCTCTTACAACCCCATCTATAAATATATTAAACAACCACGGTGACATCACACATCCTTGTCTAAGGCCTACTTTTACTGGGAAAAAATTTCCCTCTTTCCTACATACTCTAACTTGAGCCTCACTATCCTCGTAAAAACTCTTCACTGCTTTCAGTAACCTACCTCCTACACCATACACTTGCAACATCTGCCACATTGCCCCCCTATCCACCCTGTCATACGCCTTTTCCAAATCCATAAATGCCACAAAGACCTCTTTAGCCTTATCTAAATACTGTTCACTTATATGTTTCACTGTAAACACCTGGTCCACACACCCCCTACCTTTCCTAAAGCCTCCTTGTTCATCTGCTATCCTATTCTCCGTCTTACTCTTAATTCTTTCAATTATAACTCTACCATACACTTTACCAGGTACACTCAACAGACTTATCCCCCTATAATTTTTGCACTCTCTTTTATCCCCTTTGCCTTTATACAAAGGAACTATGCATGCTCTCTGCCAATCCCTAGGTACCTTACCCTCTTCCATACAAGTCCGGCCTGCCGGTTTCCCTGAATCCCTTCATAAATGTTACTTTGCTCACACTCCAACAGCACGTCAAGTATTAAAAACCAAAACTATATCCCCACCTGCTTTTAACATTTCTATCTTTATCCCATCAATCCCGGCTGCCTTACCCCCTTTCATTTTACCTACTGCCTCACGAACTTCCCCCACACTCACAACTGGCTCTTCCTCACTCCTACAAGATGTTATTCCTCCTTGCCCTATACACGAAATCACAGCTTCCCTATCTTCATCAACATTTAACAATTCCTCAAAATATTCCTTCCATCTTCCCAATACCTCTAACTCTCCATTTAATAACTCTCCTCTCCTATTTTTAACTGACAAATCCATTTGTTCTCTAGGCTTTCTTAACTTGTTAATCTCACTCCAAAACTTTTTCTTATTTTCAACAAAATTTGTTGATAACATCTCACCCACTCTCTCATTTGCTCTCTTTTTACATTGCTTCACCACTCTCTTAACTTCTCTCTTTTTCTCCATATACTCTTCCCTCCTTGCATCACTTCTACTTTGTAAAAACTTCTCATATGCTAACTTTTTCTCCCTTACTACTCTCTTTACATCATCATTCCACCAATCGCTCCTCTTCCCTCCTGCACCCACTTTCCTGTAACCACAAACTTCTGCTGAACACTCTAACACTACATTTTTAAACCTACCCCATACCTCTTCGACCCCATTGCCTATGCTCTCATTAGCCCATCTATCCTCCAATAGCTGTTTATATCTTACCCTAACTGCCTCCTCTTTTAGTTTATAAACCTTCACCTCTCTCTTCCCTGATGCTTCTATTCTCCTTGTATCCCATCTACCTTTTACTCTCAGTGTAGCTACAACTAGAAAGTGATCTGATATATCTGTGGCCCCTCTATAAACATGTACATCCTGAAGTCTACTCAACAGTCTTTTATCTACCAATACATAATCCAACAAACTACTGTCATTTCGCCCTACATCATATCGTGTATACTTATTTATCCTCTTTTTCTTAAAATATGTATTACCTATAACTAAACCCCTTTCTATACAAAGTTCAATCAAAGGGCTCCCATTATCATTTACACCTGGCACCCCAAACTTACCTACCACACCCTCTCTAAAAGTTTCTCCTACTTTAGCATTCAAGTCCCCTACCACAATTACTCTCTCACTTGGTTCAAAGGCTCCTATACATTCACTTAACATCTCCCAAAATCTCTCTCTCTCCTCTGCATTCCTCTCTTCTCCAGGTGCATACACGCTTATTATGACCCACTTCTCGCATCCAACCTTTACTTTAATCCACATAATTCTTGAATTTACACATTCATATTCTCTTTTCTCCTTCCATAACTGATCATTTAACATTACTGCTACCCCTTCCTTTGCTCTAACTCTCTCAGATACTCCAGATTTAATCCCATTTATTTCCCCCCACTGAAACTCTCCTACCCCCTTCAGCTTTGTTTCGCTTAGGGCCAGGACATCCAACTTCTTTTCATTCATAACATCAGCAATCATCTGTTTCTTGTCATCCGCACTACATCCACGCACATTTAAGCAACCCAGTTTTATAAAGTTTTTCTTCTTCTCTTTTTTAGTAATTGTATACAGGAGAAGGGGTTACTAGCCCATTGCTCCCGGCATTTTAGTCGCCTCATACGACACGCATGGCTTACGGAGGAAAGATTCTTTTCCACTTCCCCATGGACAATAGAAGAAATAAAAAAGAACAAGAGCTATTTAGAAAAAGGAGAAAAACCTAGATGTATGTATATATATATATGCATGTGCGTGTCTGTGAAGTGTGACCAAAGTGTAAGTAGGAGTAGCAAGATATCCCTGTTATCTTAGCGTGTTTATGAGGCAGAAAAAGAAACCAGCAATCCTACCATCATGCAAAACAGTTACAGGTTTTTGTTTCACAGTCATCTGGCAGGACGGTAGTACTTCCCTGGGTGGTTGCTGTCTTAATCTCAAGCTGAAATTTCACATAATCACT
>NW_027195975.1:117500-119119 GCF_038502225.1 Cherax quadricarinatus | reverse complement strand
TTCAATTCCTGATCAGCTTGGCTGTGGTTCGTATTTTGGACTGTGTGTAGCCAGCAGTAACAGCCTGGCTGATCAAGTCTTGATCCACCAGAAGGCCTGGTCTGGGCCCGGGCCGCTGATGCGTTGACCTCCGAAACACATCCTTTGCTTATTTCTTTGTCACTAAATGGAGTCCAGTGCCAGACCTTGCCTCCTGGTGGAAGACTTGATCACCCAGACTACTGGTGCTAGCGGCACATGTCACACAGAAGCACCACAGCCTGGCTCACCAGGCACTGATTTAAGAATTTTCCAGTTCTTTTTGAAAACAGCCAGGGGTCTTGAAGACAGCCAGGGGTCTTGAAGACAGCCAGGGGTCTTGAAGACAGCCAGGGGTCTTGAAGACAGCCAGGGGTCTTGAAGACAGCCAGGGGTCTTGAAGACAGCCAGGGGTCTTGAAGACAGCCAGGGGTCTTGAAGACAGCCAGCCAGGGGTCTTGAAGACAGCCAGGGGTCTTGAAGACAGCCAGGGGTCTTGAAGACAGCCAGGGGTCTTGAAGACAGCCAGGGGTCTTGAAGACAGCCAGAGGTCTTGAAGACAGCCAGGGGTCTTGAAGACAGCCAGGGGTCTTGAAGACAGCCAGGGGTCTTGAAGACAGCCAGAGGTCTTGAAGACAGCCAGGGGTCTTGAAGACAGCCAGGGGTCTTGAAGACAGCCAGGGGTCTTGAAGACAGCCAGGGGTCTTGAAGACAGCCAGGGGTCTTGAAGACAGCCAGGGGTCTTGAAGACAGCCAGGGGTCTTGAAGACAGCCAGGGGTCTTGAAGACAGCCAGGGGTCTTGAAGACAGCCAGGGGTCTTGAAGACAGCCAGAGGTCTTGAAGACAGCCAGAGGTCTTGAAGACAGCCAGAGGTCTTGAAGACAGCCAGGGGTCTTGAAGACAGCCAGGGGTCTTGAAGACAGCCAGAGGTCTTGAAGACAGCCAGAGGTCTTGAAGACAGCCAGGGGTCTTGAAGACAGCCAGGGGTCTTGAAGACAGCCAGGGGTCTTGAAGACAGCCAGACATCTTGAAGACAGCCAGGGGTCTTGAAGACAGCCAGAGATCTTGAAGACAGCTAGAGATCTTGAAGACAGCCAGGGGTCTTGAAGACAGCCAGAGATCTTGAAGACAGCCAGAGGTCTTGAAGACAGCCAGGGGTCTTGAAGACAGCCAGACATCTTGAAGACAGCCAGGGGTCTTGAAGACAGCCAGACATCTTGAAGACAGCCAGAGGTCTTGAAGACAGCCAGACATCTTGAAGACAGCCAGAGGTCTTGAAGACAGCCAGAGGTCTTGAAGACAGCCAGAGGTCTTGAAGACAGCCAGAGGTCTTGAAGACAGCCAGAGGTCTTGAAGACAGCCAGAGGTCTTGAAGACAGCCAGGGGTCTTGAAGACAGCCAGGGGTCTTGAAGACAGCCAGAGATCTTGAAAACAGCCAGAGGTCTTGAAGACAGCCAGGGGTCTTGAAGACAGCCAGAGATCTTGAAGACAGCCAGAGGTCTTGAAGACAGCCAGGGGTCTTGAAGACAGCCAGACATCTTGAAGACAGCCAGAGGTCTTGAAGACAGCCAGAGGTCTTGAAGACAGCCAGAGGTCTTG
>NW_027195975.1:72500-110000 GCF_038502225.1 Cherax quadricarinatus | reverse complement strand
GGCAGCAGTATTGTACCAGACACAGTACCTGGAAGATGGTAGACAACAGTATTGTACCAGACACAGTACCTGGAAGATGGTAGACAACAGTATTGTACCAGGCACAGTACCTGGAAGATGATAGACAACAGTATTGTACCAGACACAGTACCTAGATGGTAGACAACAATATTGCACCAGGCACAATACCTGGAAGATGGTAGACAACAGTATTGTACCAGACACAGTACCTGGAAGATGTCAGACAACAGTATTGTACCAGACAGTATCTGGAAGATGGTAGACAACAGTATTGTACCAGGCACAGTACCTGGAAGATGGTAGATAACAGTATTGTACCAGGCACAGCACCTGGAAGATGTTAGACAACAGTTTTGTACCAGGCACAGTACCTGGAAGATGTTAGACAACAGTATTGTACCAGACAGTATCTGGAAGATGTTAGACAACAGTATTGTACCAGACAGTATGTGGAAGATCGTAGACAACAGTATTGTACCAGAGACAGTACCTGGAAGATGGTAGACAACAGTATTGTACCAGGCACAGTACCTGGAAGATGTTAGACAACAGTATTGTACCAGGCACAGTACCTGGAAGATGTTAGACAACAGTATTGTACCAGGCACAGTACCTGGAAGATGTTAGACAACAGTATTGTACCAGGCACAGTACCTGGAAGATGTTAGACAACAGTATTGTACCAGGCACAGTACCTGGAAGATGTTAGACAACAGTATTGTACCAGACAGTTTCTGGAAGATGGTAAACAACAGCATTGTGCCATGATTAAAGGTTTGAAGCCAGTCCAAAGAGGGGTTCACTTGGTACTTCTAACGTTACAACGACATATGTGTAACTATGAGGTAGAAACTCGGTTCGTATCTGCCTCTTAAGTTAAAAACATCAGATATGAAAGTTGAAAAACAATCGGAAGAGGCATTCCCTAGCTCTCACACAGAGACCAATATCACTACATGCAGCGGCACTTCAAGTTTCAATCTTTTCGGAAGTTGCTTTCTCAAGGTACCAGCAGGACAATCAGGTTAACTATTAGCTGAATTTTAACTATTAACTATTAGCCAATTTCTCCACTAAAATTGACAATTTATATCTCACACAACTTAAAACCAATTAAAATATTGTAGCTCTTGGGCCCCTGCTCTTTACAGGATTTATTTTACACTTCCTACCACATCACTCACTGCAGTAGTTGTTATGGTAGTGTGTAGATTTTGGATCTGGGCCTCAAGTATCTTCCAGGTATATATTATCAGGTATCTCTCTCTCCTCCACTCCAGAGAGTACATTACAAGTACTCTGAGGTGTTCCCAGTACTTTAAATGTGTTATTGACTCTGTGTTGACAGTAAATGATCTCTGCAACTCAAATGATAAATCAGGTGCAGCCAGTCAGAAATATAAATAGCAACTGCAGAAGGAAGATTGAAAGTGGAGAAAGTTGAGGAATATTAAGAGAGAGAGAGAGAGAGAGAGAGAGAGAGAGAGAGAGAGAGAGAGAGAGAGAGAGAGAGAGAGAGAGAGAGAGAGCGAGAGAGAGAGAGAGAGAGAGAGAGAGAGAGAGAGAGAGAGAGAGAGAGAGAAAGAGAGAGAGAGAGAGAGAGAGAGAGAGAGAGAGAGAGAGAGAGAGAGAGAGAGAGAGAGAGTGGTCGTCCAGTAATTCTAGACAACGTAACACAATCTGACTTCGTTGGGCTAGACACACTCCAACACACTACAACACACACTCCAACACACTACAACACACTACAACACACACTCCAACACACTACAACACACACTCCAACACACTACAACAAACACTCCAACACACTACAACACAGACTCCAACACACTACAACACACACTCAAACACACTACAACAAACACTCCAACACACTACAACAAACACTCCAACACACTACAACACAGACTCCAACACACTGCAACAAACACTCCAACACACTACAACACACACTCCAACACACTACAACAAACACTCCAACACACTACAACACAGACTCCAACACACTACAACACACACTCAAACACACTACAACACACACTCCAACACACTACAACAAACACTCCAACACACTACAACACAGACTCCAACACACTGCAACAAACACTCCAACACACTACAACACAGACTCCAACACACTCCAACACACTACAACACACACTCCAACACACTACAACAAACACTCCAACACACTACAACACAGACTCCAACACACTCCAACACAATACAACACACACTCTAACACGCTACAACACACTCCAACACAATACAACACACACTCCAACACACTCCAACACACTGTAACACATTCCGACACACTCCAACACACTCCAACACACGCCAACACACTCCAACACACTGTAACACATTCCGACACACTCCAACACACTCCAACACACTTTAACACACTCTAACACACTGCAGCACATTCTAATACAATGTAACACACTCTAACACACTCTAACACACTCCAACACACTCCAACACACGCCAACACTTTCCAGCACACTGTAACACATTCCGACACACTCCAACACACGCCAACACACTGTAACACATTCCGACACACTCCAACACACTCTAACACACTCTAACACACTGCAGCACATTCTAACACAATGTAACACACTCTAACACAATGTAACACACTCCAACACACTCCAACACACTCCAACACACTCCAACACACTCTAACATATTCTGACGCAATGTAACACACTCTAACACACTCCAACACACTCTAACACACTCTAACACACTCCAACACACTCCAACACACTCCAACGCACTCCAACACACTCCAACACACTCCAACACACTTCAACACTCTCCAACACACTCCAACACACTCCAGCACACTCCAACGCGCTCCAACACACTCCAACACACTCCAACACACTCCAACGCACTCCAACGCACTCCAACACACTCCAGCACACTCCAACACACTCCAACACCCTGTAACACATTCCGACACACTCCAACACACTCCAACACACGCCAACACACTGTAACACATTCCGACACACTCCAACACACTCCAACACACTCTAACACACTCTAACACACTGCAGCACATTCTAACACAATGTAACACACTTTAACACACTCCAACACATTCCAACACACTTTAACACACTCTAACACACTCCAACACACTCCAACACACTCCAACAAACTCTAACACACTCCAACATACTCCATCACATTCCAACACACTCTAACACACTCCAACACACTCCAACAAACTCCAACACACTCCAACACACTCCAACACACGCCAACACACTCCAACACACGCCAACACATTCCAGCACACTGTAACACATTCCGACACACTCCAACACACTCCAACACACGCCAACACACTGTAACACATTCCGACACACTCCAACACATTCCAACACACTCCAACACACTCTAACACACTCTAACACACTGCAGCACATTCTAACACAATGTAACACACTCTAACACACTCCAACACAATGTAACATACTCTAACACACTCCAACACACTCCAACACACTCCAACACACTCCAACACACTCCAACACACTTTAACACACTCTAACACACTCTAACACACTCTAACACACTCCAACACACTCCAACATATTCTAACACAATGTAACACACTCTAACACACTCTAACACACTCCAACATATTCTAACACAATGTAACACACACTAACACACTACAACACACTCCAACAAACTCTAACACACTCCAACACACTCCAACACACTCTAACACACTCTAACACACTCCAACACACTCCAACACACTCCAACACACTCCAACACACTCCAACACACTACAACACACTCCACCACGCTCCAACACACTTCAACACACTCCAACACACTCCAACACACTCCAACACACTCCAACACACTCCAACGCACTCCAACACACTCCAACACACTCCAACGCACTCCAACACACTCCAACATACTCCAACGCACTCCAACACACTCCAACACGCTCCAACACACTGTAACACATTCCGACACACTCCAACACACTCTAACACACTCCAACACACTCCAACACACTCTAACACACTCCAACACACACTAACACACTCTAACACACTGCAGCACATTCTAACACAATGTAACACACTCTAACACACTCCAACGCAATGTAACACACTCTAACACACTCCAACACACTCCAACACATTCCAACACACTTTAACACACTCTAACACACTCCAACACACTCTAACACACTCTAACACACTCCAACACATTCCAACACACTTTAACACACTCTAACACACTCCAACCTACTCCAACACATTCCAACACACTTTAACACACTCTAACACACTCTAACACACTCCAACACACTCCAACACATTCCAACACATTCCAACACACTTTAACACACTCTAACACACTCCAACACACTCTAACGCACTCCAACACACTCCAACACACTCCAACATATTCTAACACAATGTAACACACTCTAACACACTCCAACACACTCTAACACACTCTAACACACTCCAACACACTCCAACGCACTCCAACACACTCTAACACACTCCAACACACTCCAACACACGCCAACACACTCCAACACACTCCAACATATTCTAACACAATGTAACACACTCTAACACACTCCAACACACTCTAACACATTCTAACGCACTCTAACACACTCTAACAAACTCCAACACACTCCAACACACTCCAACACATTCCAACACACTTTAACACTCTCTAACACACTCCAACACACTCCAACACATTCCAACACACTTTAACACACTCTAACACACTCTAACACACTCCAACACACTCCAACACACTCCAACACACTCCAACACATTCCAACACACTTTAACACTCTCTAACACACTCCAACACACTCTAACGCACTCCAACACACTCCAACACACTCCAACATATTCTAACACAATGTAACACACTCTAACACACTCCAACACACTCTAACACATTCTAACACACTCCAACACACTCCAACACACCCCAACACACTCCAACACACTCCAACGCACTCCAACACACTCCAACACACTCTAACACACTCTAACACATCCCAACACACTTTAACACTCTCTAACACACTCCAACACACTCTAACGCACTCCAACACACTCCAACATATTCTAACACAATGTAACACACTCTAACACACTCCAACACACTCTAACACACTCCAACACACTCCAACACACTCCAACACACTCCAACACACTCCAACACACTCCAACGCACTCCAACACACTCCAACACACTCCAACGCACTCCAACACACTCCAACACACTCCAACGCACTCCAACACACTCCAACACACTCCAACGCACTCCAACACACTCCAACACACTCTAACACACTCCAACACACTCCAACACACTCCAACACACTCCAACACACTCCAACACACTCCAACACACTCCAACACACTCCAACACACTCCAACACACTCCAACACACTCCAACACACTCCAACGCACTCCAACACACTCCAACACACTCCAACACACTCCAACACACTCCAACACACTCCAACACACTCCAACACACTCCAACACACTCCAACACACTCCAACACACTCCAACACACTCCAACACACTCTAACACACTCCAACACACTCCAACACACTCCAACACACTCCAACACACTCCAACACACTCCAACACACTCCAACACACTCCAACACACTCCAACACACTCCAACACACTCCAACACACTCCAACACACTCCAACACACTCTAACACACTCCAACACACTCCAACACACTCCAACACACTCCAACACACTCCAACGCACTCCAACGCACTCCAACACACTCCAAAACACTCCAACACACTCCAACACACTCCAAAACACTCTAACACACTCTAACACACTCCAACACACTCTAACACACTCTAACACATTCTAACACACTCTAACACTACCACCATCATTACCACCACCACTACCACTATCCTTCCTCCTCTTCCTCCTCCTCCTCCTCCTCCTCTTCTTCTTCCTCCTCCTCCTCCTCCTCCTCCTCCTCCTCCTCCTCTTCTTCTTCCTCCTCCTCCTCCTCCTCTTCTTCTTCTTCCTCCTCCTCCTCCTCCTCCTTCTCCTCCTCCTCTTCTTCTTCCTCCTCCTCCTCCTCCTCCTCCTCCTCCTCCTCCTCCTCTTCTTCTTCTTCCTCCTCCTCCTCCTCCTCCTCCTCCTCCTCCTCCTCTTCTTCTTCCTCCTCCTCCTCCTCCTCCTCCTCTTCTTCTTCCTGCTCCTCCTCCTCCTCTTCTTCTTCCTGCTCCTCCTCCTCCTCCTCTTCTTCCTCCTCCTCCTCCTCCTCCTAATCCTCCTCTTCTTCCTCCTCCTCCTCCTCCTCCTCCTAATCCTCCTCTTCTTCCTCCTCCTCCTCCTCCTCCTCCTAATCCTCCTCTTCTTCCTCC
Source organism: Cherax quadricarinatus (assembly GCF_038502225.1). NCBI lineage: Eukaryota > Metazoa > Arthropoda > Malacostraca > Decapoda > Parastacidae > Cherax > Cherax quadricarinatus. Next base: position 103,534 of record NW_027195975.1, on the reverse strand, counting down.
TCCTCCTCCTCCTCCTCCTCCTAATCCTCCTCTTCTTCCTCCTCCTCCTCCTCCTCCTCCTCGTCCTCCTCCTCCTCCTCCTCCTCCTCCTCCTCCTCCTCCTCTTCTTCTTCCTCCTCCTCCTCCTCCTCCTCCTCCTAATCCTCCTCTTCTTCCTCCTCCTCCTCCTCCTCCTCCTCCTCCTCCTCCTCCTCCTCCTCCTCCTCCTCCTCCTCCTCCTCTTCTTCTTCTTCATCCTCCTCCTCCTCCTCCTCCTCCTCCTCCTCCTCTTCTTCTTCTTTTTCCTCCTCCTCCTTCGCCTCCTCCTCCTCCTCCTCCTCCTCCTAATCCTCCTTTTCTTACTCCTCCTCCTCCTCCTCCTCCTCCTCCTCCTCCTCTTCTTCCTCCTCCTCCTCCTCCTCTTCTTCTTCTTCCTCCTCCTCCTCCTCCTCCTCTTCCTCCTCCTCCTCCTTCTCCTCCTCCTCCTCTTCTTCTTCCTCCTCCTCCTCTTCTTCTTCTTTCTCCTCCTCCTCTTCTTCCTCCTCCTCCTCCTTCTCCTCCTCCTTCTCCTCCTCCTCTTCTTCCTCCTCCTCCTCCTTCTCCTCCTCCTCCTCTTCTTCTTCCTCCTCCTCCTCCTTTTCCTCCTCCTCTTCTTCTTTCTCCTCCTCCTTCTCCTCCTCTTCCTCACATCAAACTCTTGCGCAGCTCTGAGATCCAGTATTGACTTTTCGCGCGCGTGCGCACGCACCCTACCTAGCCTTCAAGAGATGTGTTAGACACTTTCTAACACCTGAGTGTCTAACGCCTGTGTGTCTAACACCTGTGCTTCTAACACCTGTGTATCTAACACCTGTATTTCTAACACCTGTGTATCTAACACCTGTATTTCTAACACCTGTGTGTCTAACACCTGCATTTCCAACACCTGTGTGTCTAACACCTGCATTTCTAACACCTGTGTGTCTAACACCTGCATTTCTAACACCTATGTGTCTAACACCCGTGCTTCTAACACGTGTGTTTAACACCTGTGACCGGTTCTAGAAGGTGCAGAAAGTAGGGGTGTCCTGTAGGAAAAGTAGGTGAGAATTTCTAGCAGGAAAGTAGGTACACTTCCAGGAGACTAGCATACATAAAACTTAGGACAGTAGCTGCTTAGGGAAGTACCAGTATACTAGGGAATTACCAGTGCATTATGGAAGTACCTGTGTATTAGGGCAGTACCTGTGTATTAGGGCAGTACCTGTATATTAGGGCAGTACCTGTGTATTAGGGCAGTACCTGTATATTAGGGAAGTACCTGTATATTAGGGAAGTACCTGTATATTAGGGAAGTACCTGTATATTAGGGAAGTACCTGTATATTAGGGAAGTACCTGTATATTAGGGAAGTACCTGTATATTAGGGCAGTACCTGTACATTAGGGCAGTACCTGTGTATTAGGGCAGTACCTGTATATTAGGGAAGTACCTGTATATTAGGGCAGTACCTGTATATTAGGGAAGTACCTGTATATTAGGGAAGTACCTGTATATTAGGGAAGTACCTGTATATTAGGGGAGTACCTGTGTATTAGGGCAGTACCTGTATATTAGGGAAGTAGCAATTAATATTAAGACAGTGACAATCTCAGGACAGTGACAATCTCAGGACAGTGACAATCACAAGACAGTGACAATCTCAGGACAGTGACACTCACAAGACAGTGACAATCTCAGGACACTGACACTCACAAGACAGTGACAGTCTCAGGATAGTGACACTCACAAGACAGTGACAGTCTCAGGACAGTGACACTCACGAGACAGTGACAACCACAAGACAGTGACAATCTCAAGACAGTGACAGTCTCAGGGCAGTGACAATCACGAGACAGTGACAATCACAGGACAGTGACAATCACAAGACAGTGACACTCTCAGAACAGTGACAACCTCAGGACAGTGACAATCTCAGGATAGTGACTGTAACAAGACAGTGACAATCTCAGGACAGTGACAATCACAAGACAGTGACAATCTCAGGACAGTTACAATCACAGGACAGTGACAATCTCAGGACAGTGACAATCACAAGACAGTGACATTCTCAGGACAGTGACAACCTCATGACAGTGACAATCTCAGGATAGTGACAATCACAAGACAGTGACAATCTCAGGACAGTGACACTCACAAGACAGTGACAATCTCAGGACAGTGACACTCACGAGACAGTGACAATCACAAGACAGTGACAATCTCAAGACAGTGACAGTCTCAGGGCAGTGACAATTACGAGACAGTGACAATCACAGGACAGTGACAATCACAAGACAGTGACACTCTCAGAACAGTGACAACCTCAGGACCGTGACAATCTCAGGATAGTGACTGTCACAAGACAGTGACAATCTCAGGACAGTGACACTCACAAGACAGTGACAATCTCAGGACAGTGACAATCACGAGACAGTGACAATCACAAGACAGTGACAATCTAAAGACAGTGACAGTCTCAGGGCAGTGACACTCACAAGACAGTGACAATCTCAGGACAGTGACACCCACGAGACAGTGACAATCACAAGACAGTGACAATCTCAAGACAGTGACAGTCTCAGGGCAGTGACAATCACGAGACAGTGACAATCACAGGACAGTGACGATCACAAGACAGTGACACTCAGAACAGTGACAACCTCAGGACAGTGACAATCTCAGGATAGTGACTGTCACAAGACAGTGACAATCTCAGGACAGTGACAGTCTCAAGACAGTGACAATCTCAGGACAGTTACAATCTCAGGACAGTGACAATCACAAGACAGTGAAAATCTCAGGACAATGGCAATCACAAGTCAGTGACAATCGCACGACAGTGACAATCACAAGACAGTGACAATCTCACGACAGTGACACTCACAAGACAGTGACAATCTAAAGACAGTGACAATCACAAGACAGTGACAATCGCACGACAGTGACAATCACAAGAGAGTGACAATCTCAGGACAGCGACAATCGCACGACAGTGACAATCTCAGGATAGTGACAATCACAAGACAGTGACAATCTCAGGACAGTGACACTCACAAGACAGTGACAATCTCAGGACAGTGACAGTCTCAAGGCAGTGACAATCTCAGGACAGTGACAATCTCAGGACAGTGACAATCACAAGACAGTGACAATCGCACGACAGTGACAATCACAAGACAGTGACAATTTCAGGACAGCGACAATCGCACGACAGTGACAATCACAAGACAGTGACAATCACAAGACAGTGACAATCACAAGACAGTGACAATCTCAGGACAGTAGCTGCTGGAATCCCTAGCAAAGGGTATGAAAAAAAGGGTTAAGGGGTTAACAGGACCCAGTGTAAGGGGAGGAAGGGGTAAGGGGAATTATTGGGTCCATTTGAGAACGTTCCCAATGTACCCTCAAGGCAGAGGGGAAGAACAAGGGGAGAGAGGGAGTCAGGGTGGGGTCAGGGGGTTAGGGTGAGGGGACCTACAAGGGATGGTAGGGGGTGATGGTAAGGGGACCTACAAGGGATGGTAAGGGGTTAGGGTGTTTGGAGACGGGTGGTAGATGAGGGTTGTGGTAGTTACCCCTACAAAACAACGGGAAATCTACGTGAGTTACCCCTTGTATCAATAAAAATCTTTGGAATGGTGGTAGATGAGGGTAATGAGTGGTGGTAGTTGTGGTAGTAACACCTGTAAAGCTATCTGAAATCTACATGAGTTACCCCTAACATCGACGAAAGTCTTTGGAATGGTGGTAGATGGGGGTTATAAGTGGTGGTAGTTGTGGTAATAACACCTATAAAACAACGTAAGTTACCCCCTACGTCAATAAAAATCATTGGAATGGTGGTAGATGAAGGTTACGAGTGGTGGTAGTATAGTTGTGGTAGTAACCCCTACAAAACGAGAAATCTACACGAGTTACCCCTTACATCAACAAAAATCTTAGGAATAGTGGTAGATGTGGGTTATAAGTGGTAGTAGTGTCACTAGTTGTGGTAGGAACCCTTTACAAAACAACCAGAAATCTACACGAGTTACCCTTTACATCAACAAAAAAAAAGCCTTCGAGGGATAACTAAATTATTTGCGTCCAACAGACCTGTGCACCACCCTTATTATGACAGACAATACCTGTTACACCGCAATTGTGGTGGTTGCGAGGCGACTCAGACAGACTTTCCTAGACTAGGGCGTCAGACAACGGATTTCCGGAGCCTAACACACACGTAAAACTTAATGATTGTTACAAAAATGGAGTAAAAACGACTAAATCTTCAAGGCCACTTGAAGCAGTTCGTTGAAAACAACCCCGGATTGTTTCAACATTTTTGTCGATATCTTCGGAAAAAAATAGTGGATTGGTTGTGTAAGGTGTGGGAGAGGTAGATGGAGGGGGTTTGCAGTGGTGGGGTGGATAGTTGAGGGGATAGGAATTGATGGAATGGACTAAACACTGTGATATGAGGTGGGGATCTGGCCACGCTGAGAGGCGCTGCGTGGCAACTCAACGTCTAGACACTCTTGCCATAACGACAACTATCCATTTTTACTCTCCTCTTTCTCTATTTACACCCTTATTTCCCTATTCTATCCCTTTCTAGCCTCTCCTATCCCACCCTCTTCATAATAGACTTGATATTAATAAATCCCTACACCCGGTAGGTAAATATATTCGGTATTATCTTTGTCTTACCTTTTATCCTTATCCCTCTATTTATCCATTTTCCTCTTATTCTATCCCCTTCTATCCCTCCTATCCTCTTATAACCTTCTATTCCCCATCATACACGTGAGCATTGATAAATCTCCTAACTTAATGCTTAAAAAAATTATTTTTCGATATATTTGCTTATTTTTCTTTAGTTATAGCTAAGATTATTTGGTTTTATTTTTAAAAATATAATAGTTAGTCATCACCAGTGAGAAAAATATATATACTATATAATTGTCTGGGGGAACTATTATTTTATTCATGAGGGAGAGCTAAACCGGCATGGGTCAGAGAGTGTGGGAGACAGAGAATATACCAGAGGATATATAATACTGTTACCTACAATACTGTTACCTACAATACTGTTACATACAATACTGTTACCTACAATACTGTTACCTACAATACTGTTACATACAATACTGTTACCTACAATGCTGTTACCTACAATACTGTTACATACAATACTGTTACCTACAATACTGTTACCTACAATACTGTTACCTACAATACTGTTACCTACAATACTGTTACCTACAATACTGTTACATACAGTACTGTTACGTACAATACTGTTACCTACAATACTGTTACCTACAATACTGTTACCTACAATACTGTTGCCTACAATACTGTTACATACAGTACTGTTAGATACAATACAGTTACATACAGTACCGTTACGTACAATACTGTTATCTACAATACCGTTACCTACAATACTCTTACATACAATACTGTTGCCTACACTACTGTTACATACAATACTGTTACCTACAATACTGTTACATACAATACTGTTACCTACAATACTGTTACCTACAGTACTGTTACATACAATACTGTTATCGACAACACTGTTACATACAATACTGTTACATACAATACTGTTACATACAATACTGTTACATACAATACTGTTACATACAGTACTGTTACATACAATACTGTTACAATACTGTTACATACAATACTGTTACAATACTGTTACATACAATACTGTTACCTACAATACTGTTACCTACAGTACTTTTACATACAATACTGTTAAATACAATACTGTTACATACAATACTGTTACATACAATGCTGTTACATACAATACTGTTACAATACTGTTACATACAATACGGTTACATACAATACTGTTACATACAAAACTGTTACATACAATACTGTTACATACAATGCTGTTACATACAATACTGTTACATACAATACTGTTACATACAATGCTGTTACATACAATGCTGTTACATACAATACTGTTACATACAATACTGTTACATACAATACTGTTACATACAATGCTGTTACATACAATGCTGTTACATACAATACTGTTACATACAATACTGTTACAATGCTGTTACATACAATGCTGTTACATACAATGCTGTTACATACAATACTGTTACATACAATACTGTTACATACAATGCTGTTATCTACAATGCTGTTACATACAATGCTGTTACATACAATGCTGTTACATACAATGCTGTTACATACAATGCTGTTACATACAATGCTGTTACATACAATACTGTTACATACAATGCTGTTATCTACAATGCTGTTACATACAATGCTGTTACATACAATACTGTTACATACAATACTGTTATCTACAATGCTGTTACATACAATGCTGTTACATACAATACTGTTACATACAATGCTGTTATCTACAATGTTGTTACATACAATGCTGTTACATACAATTCTGTTACATACAATACTGTTACATACAATACTGTTACATAAAATACTGTTACATACAATACTGTTACATACAATACTGTTATCTACAATGCTGTTACATACAATGCTGTTACATACAATACTGTTACATACAATACTGTTACCTACAATGCTGTTACATACAATACTGTTACATACAATACTGTTATCTACAATGCTGTTACATACAATGCTGTTACATACAATACTGTTATCTACAATTCTGTTACATACAATGCTGTTACATACAATGCTGTTACATACAATACTGTTATCTACAATACTGTTACATACAATACTGTTATCTACAATGCTGTTACATACAATGCTGTTACATACAATGCTGTTATATACAATGCTGTTACATACAATACTGTTACATACAATACTGTTATCTACAATGCTGTTACATACAATGCTGTTACATACAATACTGTTACATACAATGCTGTTATATACAATGCGGTTATATACAATGCTGTTACATACAATACTGTTACATACAATGCTGTTACATACAATACTGTTATCTACAATGCTGTTACATACAATGCTGTTACATACAATACTGTTACATACAATACTGTTATCTACAATTCTGTTACATACAATGCTGTTACATACAATGCTGTTACATACAATGCTGTTACATACAATACTGTTACATACAATACTGTTATCTACAATGCTGTTACATACAATACTGTTACATACAATGCTGTTACATACAATACTGTTACATACAATACTATTATCTACAATGCTGTTACATACAATGCTGTTACATACAATACTGTTATATACAATACTGTTATCTACAATGCTGTTACATACAATGCTGTTACATACAATACTGTTACATACAATGCTGTTATCTACAATGCTGTTACATACAATGCTGTTACATACAATGCTGTTATCTACAATGCTGTTACATACAATGCTGTTACATACAATGCTGTTATCTACAATGCTGTTACATACAATGCTGTTACATACAATACTGCTACATACAATGCTGTTACATACAATACTGTTACATACAATGCTGTTACATACAATGCTGTTATCTACAATGCTGTTACATACAATGCTGTTACATACAATACTGCTACATACAATGCTGTTATATACAATGCTGTTACATACAATGCTGTTACATACAATGCTGTTATATACAATGCTGTTACATACAATGCTGTTACATACAATGCTGTTACATACAATGCTGTTACATACAATGCTGTTATCTACAATGCTGTTACATACAATGCTGTTACATACAATGCTGTTATATACAATGCTGTTACATACAATGCTGTTACATACAATGCTGTTACATACAATGCTCTTACATACAATGCTGTTATCTACAATGCTGTTACATACAATGCTGTTACATACAATGCTGTTATATACAATGCTGTTACATACAATGCTGTTACATACAATGCTGTTACATACAATGCTGTTTCATACAATGCTGTTACATACAATGCTGTTACATACAATGCTGTTACATACAATGCTGTTACATACAATGCTGTTATATACAATGCTGTTACATACAATGCTTTTACATACAATGCTGTTACATACAATGCTGTTACATACAATGCTGTTTCATACAATGCTGTTACATACAATGCTGTTTCATACAATGCTGTTACATACAATGCTGTTTCATACAATGCTGTTACATACAGTGCTGTTACATACAATGCTGTTACATACAATGCTGTTATCTACAATGCTGTTACATACAATACTGTTACATACAATGCTGTTATCTACAATGCTGTTACATACAATGCTGTTACATACAATGCTGTTACATACAATGCTGTTACATACAATGCTGTTTCATACAATGCTGTTACATACAATGCTGTTACATACAATGCTGTTACATACAATACTGTTACATACAATGCTGTTACATACAATGCTGTTATCTACAATGCTGTTACATACAATGCTGTTACATACAATGCTGTTACATACAATACTGTTACATACAATGCTGTTACATACAATGCTGTTATCTACAATGCTGTTACATACAATGCTGTTACATACAATGCTGTTACATACAATGCTGTTATCTACAATGCTGTTGCATACAATGCTGTTACATACAATGCTGTTACATACAATACTGTTACATACAATACTGTTACATACAATACTGTTACATACAATACTGTTACATACAATACTGTTATCTACAATGCTGTTACATACAATACTGTTACATACAATGCTGTTATCTACAATGCTGTTACATACAATGCTGTTACATACAATGCTGTTATATACAATACTGTTACATACAATACTGTTATCTACAATGCTGTTACATACAATACTGTTACATACAATGCTGTTATCTACAATGCTGTTACATACAGTGCTGTTACATACAATACTGTTACATACAATACTGTTACATACAATGCTGTTACATACAATGTTGTTACATACAATACTGTTACATACAATGCTGTTACATACAATGCTGTTACATACAATGCTGTTACATACAATGCTGTTACATACAATACTGTTACATACAATGCTGTTATCTACAATGCTGTTACATACAATGCTGTTACATACAATGCTGTTATCTACAATGCTGTTACATACAATGCTGTTACATACAATACTGTTACATACAATGCTGTTACATACAATACTGTTACATACAATGCTGTAATCTACAATGCTGTTACATACAATGCTGTTATCTACAATGCTGTTACATACAATGCTGTTATCTACAATACTGTTACATACAATGCTGTTACATACAAAGCTGTTACATACAATACTGTTACATACAATGCTGTTATCTACAATGCTGTTACATACAATGCGGTTACATACAATACTGTTATCTACAATGCTGTTACATACAATGCTGTTATCTACAATGCTGTTACATACAATGCTGTTACATACAATGCTGTTACAATGCTGTTATCTACAATACTGTTACATACAATGCTGTTACATACAATGCTGTTACATACAATGCTGTTACATACAATGCTGTTATCTATAATGCTGTTACATACAATGCTGTTACATACAATGCTGTTACATACAATGCTGTTATCTACAATGCTGTTACATACAATGCTGTTACATACAATGCTGTTATCTACAATGCTGTTACATACAATGCTGTTATCTACAATGCTGTTACATACAATGCTGTTACATACAATGCTGTTACATACAATGCTGTTACAATGCTGTTATCTACAATACTGTTACATACAATGCTGTTACATACAATGCTGTTACATACAATGCTGTTACATACAATGCTGTTACATACAATGCTGTTACATACAATGCTGTTATCAATAATGCTGTTGCATACAATGCTGTTACATACAATGCTGTTACATACAATGCTGTTATCTACAATGCTGTTACATACAATGCTGTTACATACAATGCTGTTATCTAGAATGCTGTTACATACAATGCTGTTATCTACAATGCTGTTACATACAATGCTGTTACATACAATGCTGTTACATACAATGCTGTTACATACAATGCTGTTACATACAATGCTGTTATCTACAATGCTGTTACATACAATGCTGTTACATACAATGCTGTTATCTACAATGCTGTTACATACAATGCTGTTATCTACAATGCTGTTACATACAATGCTGTTACATACAATGCTGTTACATACAATGCTGTTACATACAATGCTGTTACATACAATGCTGTTACATACAATGCTGTTACATACAATACTGTTATCTACAATGATGTTACATACAATGCTGTTACATACAATGCTGTTACATACAATGCTGTTATCTACAATGCTGTTACATACAATGCTGTTACATACAATGCTGTTACATACAATGCTGTTACATACAATGCTGTTATCTACAATGCTGTTACATACAATGCTGTTACATACAATGCTGTTACATACAATGCTGTTACATACAATGCTGTTACATACAATACTGTTACATACAATGCTGTTACATACAATGCTGTTACATACAATACTGTTACATACAATGCTGTAACATACAATGCTGTTACATACAATGCTGTTACATACAATGCTGTTACATACAATGCTGTTACATACAATGCTGTTACATACAATGCTGTTACATACAATGCTGTTACATACAATGCTGTTATCTACAATGCTGTTACATACAATGCTGTTATCTACAATGCTGTTACATACAATGCTGTTATCTACAATGCTGTTACATACAATGCTGTTACATACAATGCTGTTACATACAATGCTGTTACATACAATGCTGTTACATACAATGCTGTTACATACAATACTGTTACAAACAATGCTGTTACATACAATGCTGTTACATACAATACTGTTATCTACAATGCTGTTACATACAATGCTGTTACATACAATGCTGTTACATACAATGCTGTTATCTACAATGCTGTTACATACAATGCTGTTACATACAATGCTGTTACATACAATGCTGTTATCTACAATGCTGTTACATACAATACTGTTACATACAATACTGTTATCTACAATGCTGTTACATACAATGCTGTTACATACAATGCTGTTACATACAATACTGTTATCTACAATGCTGTTACATACAATGCTGTTACATACAATGCTGTTACATACAATGCTGTTACATACAATACTGTTATCTACAATGCTGTTACATACAATGCTGTTACATACAATGCTGTTACATACAATGCTGTTATCTACAATGCTGTTACATACAATGCTGTTACATACAATGCTGTTACATACAATGCTGTTATCTACAATGCTGTTACATACAATACTGTTACATACAATACTGTTATCTACAATGCTGTTACATACAATGCTGTTACATACAATGCTGTTACATACAATACTGTTATCTACAATGCTGTTACATACAATGCTGTTACATACAATACTGTTACCTACAATGCTGTTACATACAATACTGTTATCTACAATGCTGTTACATACAATGCTGTTACATACAATACTGTTACATACAATACTGTTACATACAATGCTGTTACATACAATGCTTTTACATACAATACTGTTACATACAATACTGTTACATACAATACTGTTATCTACAATGATGTTACATACAATGCTGTTACATACAATACTGTTACATACAATACTGTTACATACAATGCTGTTACATACAATGCTGTTACATACAATGCTGTTACATACAATACTGTTACATACAATGCTGTTACATACAATACTGTTATCTACAATGCTGTTACATACAATACTGTTATCTACAATGCTGTTACATACAATGCTGTTACATACAATACTGTTACATACAATACTGTTACATACAATACTGTTATCTACAATGCTGTTACATACAATGCTGTTACATACAATACTGTTACATACAATACTGTTACATACAATACTGTTATCTACAATGCTCTTACATACAATGCTGTTACATACAATACTGTTACATACAATACTGTTACATACAATACTGTTATCTACAATGCTGTTACATACAATGCTGTTACATACAATACTGTTACATACAATACTGTTACATACAATACTGTTATCTACAATGCTGTTACATACAATGCTGTTACATACAATACTGTTACATACAATACTGTTACATACAATACTGTTATCTACAATGCTGTTACATACAATACTGTTACATACAATACTGTTACATACAATACTGTTACATACAATACTGTTATCTACAATGCTGTTACATACAATGCTGTTACATACAATACTGTTACATACAATACTGTTATCTACAATGCTGTTACATACAATGCTGTTACATACAATGCTGTTACATACAATACTGTTACATACAATACTGTTACATACAATACTGTTACATACAATACTGTTACATACAATACTGTTACATACAATACTGTTACATACAATACTGTTACATACAATACTGTTACATACAATGCTGTTATCTACAATGCTGTTACATACAATGCTGTTACATACAATACTGTTACATACAATACTGTTACATACAATACTGTTACATACAATACTGTTACATACAATACTGTTATCTACAATGCTGTTACATACAATACTGTTATCTACAATGCTGTTACATACAATGCTGTTACATACAATACTGTTACATACAATACTGTTATCTACAATGCTGTTACATACAATACTGTTACATACAATACTGTTACATACAATACTGTTACATACAATACTGTTACATACAATACTGTTACATACAATACTGTTACATACAATACTGTTACATACAATACTGTTACATACAATACTGTTATCTACAATACTGTTACATACAATACTGTTAAATACAATACTGTTACATACAATACTGTTACATACAATACTGTTACATACAATACTGTTACATACAATACTGTTACATACAATACTGTTACATACAATACTGTTACATACAATACTGTTATCTACAATGCTGTTACATACAATACTGTTACATACAATACTGTTACATACAATACTGTTACATACAATGCTGTTACATACAATGCTGTTACATACAATGCTGTTATCTACAATGCTGTTACATACAATGCTGTTACATACAATACTGTTACATACAATACTGTTACATACAATACTGTTACATACAATACTGTTACATACAATACTGTTACATACAATACTGTTACATACAATACTGTTACATACAATGCTGTTACATACAATACTGTTACATACAATACTGTTACATACAATACTGTTACATACAATACTGTTACATACAATACTGTTACATACAATACTGTTACATACAATACTGTTACATACAATACTGTTACATACAATACTGTTACATACAATACTGTTACATACAATACTGTTACATACAATACTGTTACATACAATACTGTTACATACAATGCTGTTACATACAATACTGTTATCTACAATGCTGTTACATACAATACTGTTACATACAATACTGTTACATACAATACTGTTACATACAATACTGTTACATACAATACTGTTACATACAATACTGTTACATACAATACTGTTACATACAATACTGTTACATACAATACTGTTACATACAATACTGTTACATACAATACTGTTATCTACAATGCTGTTACATACAATACTGTTACATACAATACTGTTACATACAATACTGTTACATACAATACTGTTACATACAATACTGTTATCTACAATGCTGTTACATACAATACTGTTACATACAATACTGTTACATACAATACTGTTACATACAATACTGTTACATACAATACTGTTACATACAATACTGTTACATACAATACTGTTACATACAATACTGTTACATACAATACTGTTACATACAATACTGTTATCTACAATGCTGTTACATACAATACTGTTACATACAATACTGTTACATACAATACTGTTACATACAATACTGTTACATACAATACTGTTATCTACAATGCTGTTACATACAATACTGTTACATACAATACTGTTACATACAATACTGTTACATACAATACTGTTACATACAATACTGTTACATACAATACTGTTACATACAATACTGTTACATACAATACTGTTACATACAATACTGTTACATACAATACTGTTACATACAATACTGTTACATACAATACTGTTATCTACAATGCTGTTACATACAATACTGTGTACATAACTACAGGTGTACATAACTACAGGTGTACATAACTACAAGTGTACATGACTACAGGTGTACATAACTACAGGTGTACATAACTACAAGTGTACATGACTACAGGTGTACATAACTACAGGTGTACATAACTACAGGTGTACATAACTACAAGTGTACATGACTACAGGTGTACATAACTCTAGGTGTACATAACTACAGGTGTACATAACTACAAGTGTACATGACTACAGGTGTACATAACTACAGGTGTACATAACTACAAGTGTACATGACTACAGGTGTACACAACTACAGGTGTACATAACTACAGGTGTACATAACTACAGGTGTACATAACTACAGGTGTACACAACTACAGGTGTACATAACTACAGGTGTACATAACTACAAGTGTACATGACTACAGGTGTACATAACTACAGGTGTACATAACTACAAGTGTACATAACTACAGGTGTACATAACTACAGGTGTACATAACTACAAGTGTACATGACTACAGGTGTACATAACTACAAGTGTACATAACTACAGGTGTACACAACTACAGGTGTACACAACTACAGGTGTACATAACTACAGGTGTACATAACTACAAGTGTACATAACTACAGGTGTACATAACTACAGGTGTACATAACTACAAGTGTACATGACTACAGGTGTACATAACTACAAGTGTACATGACTACAGGTGTACATGACTACAGGTGTGCACAACTACAGGTGTACATGACTGCAGGTGTACACAACTACAGGTGTACATGACTACAGGTGTACACAACTACAGGTGTACATGACTACAGGTGTACATGACTACAGGTGTACACAACTACAGGTGTACATGACTACAGGTGTACATAACTACAGGTGTACATAACTACAGGTGTACACAACTACAGGTGTACATGACTACAGGTGTACATAACTACAGGTGTACACAACTACAGGTGTACATAACTACAGGTGTACACAACTACAGGTGTACATGACTACAGGTGTACATAACTACAGGTGTACATAACTACAGGTGTACACAACTACAGGTGTACATGACTACAGGTGTACATAACTACAGGTGTACACAACTACAGGTGTACACAACTAAAGGTGTACATAACTACAGGTGTACACAACTACAGGTGTACATGACTACAGGTGTACATAACTACAGGTGTACACAACTACAGGTGTACATAACTACAGGTGTACACAACTACAGGTGTACATAACTACAAGTGTACATGACTACAGGTGTACATCATAACTACAGGTGCACATGTCTACAGGTATACATAACTACAGGTGTACATGAATACAGGTGTACATAGCTACACCACCACTGCCACCACTACCACCATTACCACCACTATCACTGCCACCACTACCACCATTACCACCACTATCACTGCCACCACTACCACCATTACCACCACTACCACTGCCACCACTACCACCACTACCACCACCACCACCACCACCACCACCACCACCCCCACCACTACCACCATTACCACCACTATCACTGCCACCACTGCCACCCCTACCACTGCCGCCACTACCACCATTACCACCACAACCACTGCCACCACTACCACTGCCGCCACTACCACCATTACCACCACTATCACTGCCACCACTGCCACCCCTACCACTGCCACCACTACCACCATTACCACCACTATCACTGCCACCACTGCCACCCCTACCACTGCCGCCACTACCACCATTACCACCACAACCACTGCCACCACTACCACTGCCGCCACTACCACCATTACCACCACTATCACTGCCACCACTGCCACCCCTACCACTGCCACCACTACCACCATTACCACCACTATCACTGCCACCACTGCCACCCCTACCACTGCCGCCACTACCACCATTACCACCACAACCACTGCCACCACTACCACTGCCACAACTACCACCATTACCACCACTATCACTGCCACCACTGCCACCCCTACCACTGCCGCCACTACCACCATTACCACCACAACCACTGCCAACACTACCACTGCCACCACTACCACCACTACCACCACCACCACCACCACCACCACCCCCACCACTACCACCATTACCACCACTATCACTGCCACCACTGCCACCCCTACCACTGCCGCCACTACCACCATTACCACCACAACCACTGCCAACACTACCACTGCCACCACTACCACCACTACCACCACCACCACCACCACCACCACCACCCCCACCACTACCACCATTACCACCACTATCACTGCCACCACTGCCACCCCTACCACTGCCGCCACTACCACCATTACCACCACAACCACTGCCACCACTACCACTGCCACCACTACCACCACTACCACCACCACCACCACCGCCACCACTGCCACCACTACCATCATTACCACCACCACCACCACTATCACTACCACCACTACCACAACTACCACTGCCACCACTACCACCACTACCAGCACTACCACTACCACAACCACCACTACCACCACTACCACCACTACCACTACCACCACTACCACTACCATCACTACCACTACCACCACTACCACAACTACCACCACTACCACCACTACCACCACTACCACCACTGCCACTAATACCACTACCACCACCACCACTTCCAGCACCACCACTACCATCACTACTACCATTACCACCACTACCACTACCAGTACCACTACACTACCACCAATTCCACCACCACTACCACTACCACCACTACCACCACTACCACCACTACCACCACCACCACCACTACCACCAACACCACTACCACTACCACCACTACCACCACCACCACTACTAGCACCACCACTACCATCACTACTACCATTACCACCACTACCACTACCACTACCACCAATTCCACCACCACTACCACTGCCACCACTACCACCACTACCACCACTACCACCACTACCACCACCACCACTACCACTACCACCACTACCACCACCACCACTACTAGCACCACCACTACCATCACTACTACCATTACCACCACTACCAGTACCACTACCACCACCACCACTACCACCACCACTACCACCACTACCACCACCACTACCACTACCACCACTACCACCACCACTACCACCACCACTACCACCACTACCACCACCACCACCACTACCACCACTACCACCACCACCACTACCACCAATACCACCACCACTACCACCACCACTACCACCACCACTACCACCACCACCACCACCACTACCACCACTACCACCACCACTACCACCACCACCACCACTACCACCACTACCACCACTACCACCACCACCACCACTACCACCACTACCACCACTACCACCACCACCACCACCACTACCACCACTACCACCACCACTACCACCACCACCACCACTACCACCACTACCACCACTACCACCACCACCACCACTACCACCACTACCACCACTACCACCACCACCACCACCACTACCACCACTACCACCACCACTACCACCACTACCACCACTACCACCACTACCACCACTACCACCACTACCACCACCACTACCACCACTACCACCACTACCACCACCACCACCACCACCACCACTACCACCACTACCACCACTACCACCATTACCACCACTACCACCACCACTACCACCACCACCACCACTACCACCACTACCACCACTACCACCACCACCACCACTACCACCACTACCACCACCACCACCACTACCACCACTACCACCACTACCACCACTACCACCACCACCACCACTACCACCACTACCACCACTACCACCATTACCACCACTATTACCACCTCTACTAGTTTATCAGCTGTGTACACTAATATAAATAATACACACGTACATACACTGCTGAGAGAGAGAGAGAGAGAGAGAGAGAGAGAGAGAGAGAGAGAGAGAGAGAGAGAGAGAGAGGCGTTGAGATGTAACCATGGTAACAGGTCCCTATTTTTGTCTTTAGTGGTGACTGGAGTCTTATTTCTCTCTCTCTCTCTCTCTCTCTCTCTAACACAGCCCCACACAACAGAAAGACAGAAAGCAGGCAGACAGACAGTAAACGCCAGATAGTCGGCTAGACAGCCAGCCAGGCTGGCAATCAGACAGCCAGCCGGACAGGCAGACAGTCAGCCAGACAGTAAGCCTGACAGTAATCTAGTCTTCCAGCCAGACTGTCAGTCAGGCAGACAGCCAGATATCCAGCTTGCCAGACAGCCAGCCATCCAGAGAGTAAGCCAGACAGCCAGGTAGTCGGGCATACAGCCAGACAGCTAGGCAACCAGTCAACCAGATAATCAGCCAGACAGTCAGCCAGACAAATATACAACCAGCCAGCTATGCAGCTAGACAGCTAGACAGCCAGACAGCCAGACAGAGAGCCAAACAGCCAAAGAACCAGCCGGCCGGACAACCAGACAGCCACACAAAACACAGCCAGTGTAAGCGCACCCCGACTCCTCACCTCCCTATCTTACTTTCTAATTAACTTACCCATTTGTTGTTGCTACCAAAAATTCCCCGCTGTATCATACCACAATTACCTTTGATGCCAGGCCATTTAACAGCCATTTAAAAGTAATAATTGCATAGCCATTTTATACTCCAATTAAATGTTCGAAATAATATTATTGTCTCCCCTTAGTGTTGATTGAGAGGTACTGAAGAACAGGGGGGATATTTTCTGGGGGGTTTTTGTTTGAAGGGATACTCTGGGGATACCTAGGGGCGATACTTAGGAGGGGTACCCTGGAGGAATTCCTAGGGGGTACCCTGGAGGGATTCCTAGGGGGTACCCTGGAGGGATTCCTAGGGGGTACCCTGGAGGGATTTCTAGGGGTACCCTGGAGGTATTCCTAGGGGGTACCCTGGGATAATGCCATGGAGGGATACCCTGGAGGAGATACCTAAAGAGGATACCTACGGTGATACCTAGAAAAGAATGCCCCAGGAGATACATAGAGGTATACCCAGGGATACCCAAGGAGATACAAAGAGGTATACCCTAGGAGATATCTAGGGAATGCCCAAGAGAGGATACCTTGGAGGAGTATCCTAGAGGGAATACCCTTAGTGGATTTCTAGGATAAAGGATACCCAGGAGAGGGAATTCCTTGGAGGGATACCCCAGGAAATACCTGGAGGAGTAATCAGGAAAGGGAAATTCCTAGAAGGGGATACCCTGGAGGGATACCTAGGAGATGCTCAGGAGAGGAAATTCCTAAGATAGGAATACCCTGGAAGATTTCTAGGAGGGGGATATCCTGGAAGAATCCTAAGAGGAGGGATACCTGGGGATACCCGCTGGGGGGATACTTTTAATGGTGGGCTTAAATATCCGAGGAATATATTAATGGGGTTATTTTTTTGTCTTTTCAGGTCCGAGTGAATGAAAACGGGAAGCAACAGACAGAAAACGGGAATAAGGAGAGAGAACGGGAAGTAACAGTGACAGAAAACGGGACTAGAGGCACAAAACGGGAGCAGCGACAGAAAACGGGAATTAACAAGGGCAGAAAACAGGAAGTACCCAAAATAGAAAACGGGAAGGAAAGGGACAGAAAACGGGAACAAACCAGGACAGAAAACGGGAAAAACAAGGACAACAAAAGGAAGGAACGAGAACACGAAAGAAAACGGGAAATACTGAAAACAGGAAAGAAAACGGGAAGACCAACTGGAAAGAAAATGGGAAATAATGCGATCTTGAAGGAAAATGATCCGAAAGAAAACGGAAAGGCGAACTGGAAAGAAAACGGGAAGAGGAAAGAAAACGGGAAGCTTTATAACAGTAAACGTTGTGCTGTTCTGTTGTGTGTTGGTATATGGTGCAACGGGCCGTTGATACGATGTGACAGTAAAACAGAGAGGCCTAGTGGCCTCCGTTGTGACATAACGGGAAAACACTACCGTTGTGACTCATCAACAGCTATCAACAGGACCAACAGGAACTCAAAGGTAAGGATTTACTGTTTGTTCACTCAATCTTATGTTAATTGCACGTGATCAGGTTATCAACGGTACTGTTAACAGGTTGGTAGACAGCCATCCAGGGAGGTACAACCATCCAGGGAGGTACAACCATCCAGGGAGGTACTACCATCCAGGGAGGTACTACCAACCAGGGAGGTACTACCATCCAGGGAGGTACAACCATCCAGGGAGATACAACCATCCAGGGAGGTACTACCATCCTGGGAGGTACTACCATCCAGGGAGGTACTACCATCCAGGGAGGTACAACCATCCAGGGAGGTACTACCAACCAGGGAGGTACAACCATCCAGGGAGGTACTACCAACCAGGGAGGTACTACCATCCAGGGAGGTACTACCATCCAGGGAGGTACTACCAACCAGGGAGGTACAACCATCCTGGGAGGTACTACCATCCAGGGAGGTACTACCATCCAGGGAGGTACAACCATCCTGGGAGGTATTACCAACCACGGAGGTACAACCATCCAGGGAGGTACTACCAACCAGGGAGGTACTACCATCAAGGGAGGTACTACCATCCAGGGAGGTACTACCATCCAGGGAGGTACAACCATCCAGGGAGGTACTACCATCCAGGGAGGTACTACCATCCAGGGAGGTACTACCATCCAGGGAGGTACAACCATCCAGGGAGGTACTACCAACCAGGGAGGTACTACCATCCAGGGAGGTACAACCATCCAGGGAGGTACTACCATCCAGAGAGGTACTACCATCCAGGGAGGTACTACCATCCTGGGAGGTACTACCATCCAGGGAGGTACTACCATCCAGGGAGGTACAACCATCCAGGGAGGTACTACCAACCAGGGAGGTACAACCATCCAGGGAGGTACTACCAACCAGGGAGGTACTACCATCCAGGGAGGTACTACCATCCAGGGAGGTACTACCAACCAGGGAGGTACAACCATCCTGGGAGGTACTACCATCCAGGGAGGTACTACCATCCAGGGAGGTACAACCATCCAGGGAGGTACTACCAAGCAGGGAGGTACAACCATCCAGGGAGGTACTACCAACCAGGGAGGTATTACCATCCAGGGAGGTACTACCATCCAGGGAGGTACTACCATCCAGGGAGGTACAACCATCCAGGGAGATACTACCATCCAGGGAGGTACTACCATCCAGGGAGGTACAACCATCCAGGGAGGGAGGTACAACCATCCAGGGAGGTACAACCATCCAGGGAGGTACTACCATCCAGGGAGGTACAACCATCCTGAGAGGTACTACCATCCAGGAAGGTACAACTATCCAGGGAGGTACTACCATCGAGGGAGGTACAACCATCCAGGGAGGTATTACCATCCAGGGAGGTACAACCATCCAGGGAGGTACTACCATCCAAAGAGGTACAACCATCCAGGGAGGTACTACCATCCGGGGAGGTACTACCATCCATTGAGATACAGCCATCCAGGTAGGTACAATCATCCAGGGATATACAACCATACAGGGAGGTACAACCATCCTGGGAGGTGCAACCATCCAGGGAGGTACAACCATCCAGGGAGGTACAACCATCCCGGGAGGTACAACCATCCAGGGAGGTACAACCATCCAGGGAGGTACAACCATCCAGGGAGGTACAACCATCCAGGGAGGTACAACCATCCAGGGAGGTACTACCATCCAGGGAGGTACTACCATCTAGGGAGGTACAACCATCCAGGGAGGTACTACCTTCCTGGGAGGTACTACCATCCAGGGAGGTACAACCATCCATGGAGGTACAACCATCCAGGGAGGTACAACCATCCAGGGAGGTACAACCATCCAAGGAGGTACTACCATCCAGGTAGGTACTTCCATCCAGGGAGGTACAATCATCCAGGGAGGTACTACCATCTACGGAGGTACTACCATCCATGGAGGTACAACCATCCAGGGAGGTACAACCATCCAGGGAGATATAACCATCCAGGGAGGTACAACCATCCAGGGAGGTACAACTATCCAGTGAGGTATAGTCATCCAGGGAGGTACAACCATTCAGGGAGGTACGACCATCCAGGGAGGTACAACCATCCAGGAAGGTACTACCATCCATTGAGGTACAGCCATCCGGGAGGTACAACTATCCAGGGAGGTACAACCATCCAGGGGGTACAACCATCCAGGGAGGTACTACCATCCATTGAGGTACAACCATCCGGGAGGTACAACTATCCAGGGAGGTACTACCATCCATTGAGGTACAACTATCCGGGAGGTACAACTATCCAGGGAGGTACTTCCATCCATGGAGGTACAACCATCCGGGAGGTACAACCATCCAGGGAGGTACAATTATCCAGGGAGGTACTACCATCCAGAGAGGTACTACCATCCATTGAGGCATAACTATTCAGGGAGGTACAACCATCCAGGGAGGTACAACTATCCAGGGAGATACAACTATCCAGAGAGGTACAACCATCCAGGGAGATACAACCATCCAGGGAGGTACAACTATCCAGGGAGGTACTACCATCCAGGGAGGTACAACCATCCAGGGAGGTATTACCATCCAGGGAGGTACTACCATCCATGGAGGTACAACCATCCAGGGAGGCACAACCAACCAGGGAGGTACAACCATCCATGGAGGTACAACCATCCAGGGAGGTACAACCAACCAGGGAGGTACTACCATCCATGGAGGTACAACCATCCAGGGAGGTACAACCAACCAGGGAGGTACAACCATCCATGGAGGTACAACCATCCAGGGAGGTACAACCAACCAGGGAGGTACAACCATCCAGGGAGGTACAACCATCCAGGGAGGTTCAACCGACCAGGGAGGTACTACCATCCAGGGAGGTACAACCATCCAGGGAGGTATTACCATCCAGGGAGGTACCATCCATGGAGGTACAACCATCCAGGGAGGCACAACCAACCAGGGAGGTACAACCATCCATGGAGGTACAACCATCCAGGGAGGTACAACCAACCAGGGAAGTACAACCATCCAGGGAGGTACAACCATCCAGGGAGGTATTACCATCCAGGGAGGTACAACCATCCAGGGAGGTACAACCAACCAGGGAGGTACAACCATCCAGGGAGGTACAACCATCCAGGGAGGTACAACCAACCAGGGAGGTACAACCATCCAGGGAGGTACAACCATCCAGGGAGGTATTACCATCCAGGGAGGTACAACCATCCAGGGAGGTACAACCATCCAGGGAGGTACAACCATCCAGGGAGGTACAACCATCCAAGGAGGTACTACCATCCAGGTAGGTACTTCCATCCAGGGAGGTACAATCATCCAGGGAGGTACTACCATCTACGGAGGTACTACCATCCATGGAGGTACAACCATCCAGGGAGGTACAACCATCCAGGGAGATATAACCATCCAGGGAGGTACAACCATCCAGGGAGGTACAACTATCCAGTGAGGTACAGTCATCCAGGGAGGTACAACCATTCAGGGAGGTACGACCATCCAGGGAGGTACAACCATCCAGGAAGGTACTACCATCCATTGAGGTACAGCCATCCGGGAGGTACAACTATCCAGGGAGGTACAACCATCCAGGGGGTACAACCATCCAGGGAGGTACTACCATCCATTGAGGTACAACCATCCGGGAGGTACAACTATCCAGGGAGGTACTACCATCCATTGAGGTACAACTATCCGGGAGGTACAACTATCCAGGGAGGTACTTCCATCCATGGAGGTACAACCATCCGGGAGGTACAACCATCCAGGGAGGTACAATTATCCAGGGAGGTACTACCATCCAGAGAGGTACTACCATCCATTGAGGCATAACTATTCAGGGAGGTACAACCATCCAGGGAGGTACAACTATTAAGGGAGATACAACTATCCAGAGAGGTACAACCATCCAGGGAGATACAACCATCCAGGGAGGTACAACTATCCAGGGAGGTACTACCATCCAGGGAGGTACAACCATCCAGGGAGGTATTACCATCCAGGGAGGTACTACCATCCATGGAGGTACAACCATCCAGGGAGGCACAACCAACCAGGGAGGTACAACCATCCATGGAGGTACAACCATCCAGGGAGGTACAACCAACCAGGGAGGTACTACCATCCATGGAGGTACAACCATCCAGGGAGGTACAACCAACCAGGGAGGTACAACCATCCATGGAGGTACAACCATCCAGGGAGGTACAACCAACCAGGGAGGTACAACCATCCAGGGAGGTACAACCATCCAGGGAGGTTCAACCGACCAGGGAGGTACTACCATCCAGGGAGGTACAACCATCCAGGGAGGTATTACCATCCAGGGAGGTACCATCCATGGAGGTACAACCATCCAGGGAGGCACAACCAACCAGGGAGGTACAACCATCCATGGAGGTACAACCATCCAGGGAGGTACAACCAACCAGGGAAGTACAACCATCCAGGGAGGTACAACCATCCAGGGAGGTATTACCATCCAGGGAGGTACAACCATCCAGGGAGGTACAACCAACCAGGGAGGTACAACCATCCAGGGAGGTACAACCATCCAGGGAGGTACAACCAACCAGGGAGGTACAACCATCCAGGGAGGTACAACCATCCAGGGAGGTATTACCATCCAGGGAGGTACAACCATCCAGGGAGGTACAACCATCCAGGGAGGTACAACCATCCAGGGAGGTATTACTATCCAGGGAGGTACAACCATCCAGGGAGGTACAACCATCCGGGGAGGTACAACCATCCAGGGAGGTACAACCAACCAGGGAGGTACAACCATCCAGGGAGGTACAACCATCCAGGGAGGTATTACCATCCAGGGAGGTACAACCATCCAGGGAGGTACAACCATCCAGGGAGGTACAACCATCCAGGGAGGTACAACCATCCAGGGAGGTATTACCATCCAGGGAGGTACAACCATCCAGGGAGGTATTACCATCCAGGGAGGTACAACCATCCAGGGAGGTACAACCATCCAGGGAGGTACAACCATACAGGGAGGTATTACCATCCAGGGAGGTACAACCATCCAGGGAGGTACAACCATCCAGGGAGGTATTACCATCCAGGGAGGTACAACCATCCAGGGAGGTACAACCATCCAGGGAGGTACAACCATCCAGGGAGGTACAACCATCCAGGGAGGTACAACAATCCAGGGAGGTATTACCATCCAGGGAGGTACAACCATCCAGGGAGGTATTGCCATCCAGGGAGGTACAACCATCCAGGGAGGTACAACCATCCAGGGAGGTATTACCATCCAGGGAGGTACAACCATCCAGGGAGGTATTACCATCCAGGGAGGTACAACCATCCAGGGAGGTACAACCATCCAGGGAGGTATTACCATCCAGGGAGGTACAACCATCCAGGGAGGTACAACCATCCAGGGAGGTATTACCATCCAGGGAGGTACAACCATCCAGGGAGATACAACCATCCAGGGAGGTACAACCATCCAGGGAGGTACAACCATCCATGGAGGTACAACCATCCAGGGAGGTATTACCATCCATGGAGGTACAACCATCCATGGAGGTACAACCATCCAGGGAGATACAACCATCCAGGGAGATACAACCATCCAGGGAGGTACAACCATCCAGGGAGGTACAACCATCCATGGAGGTACAACCATCCAGGGAGGTACAACCATCCAGGGAGGTACAACCAACCAGGGAGGTACAACCATCCAGGGAGGTACAACCATCCAGGGAGGTATTACCATCCAGGGAGGTACAACCATCCAGGGAGGTACAACCATCCAGGGAGGTACAACCATCCAGGGAGGTACAACCATCCAGGGAGGTACAACCATCCAGGGAGGTACAACCAACCAGGGAGGTACAACCATCCAGGGAGGTACAACCATCCAGGGAGGTATTACCATCCAGGGAGGTACAACCATCCAGGGAGGTACAACCATCCTGGGAGGTACAACCATCCAGGGAGGTACAACCATCCAGGGAGGTATTACCATCCAGGAAGGTACAACCATCCAGGGAGGTACAACCATCCAGGGAGGTACAACCATCCAGGGAGGTATTACCATCCAGGGAGGTACAACCATCCAGGGAGGTACAACCATCCAGGGAGGTACAACCATCCAGGGAGGTATTACCATCCAGGGAGGTACAACCATCCAGGGAGGTACAACCATCCAGGGAGGTACAACCATCCAGGGAGGTACAACCATCCAGGGAGGTATTACCATCCAGGGAGGTACAACCATCCAGGGAGGTACAACCATCCAGGGAGGTACAACCATCCAGGGAGGTATTACCATCCAGGGAGGTACAACCATCCAGGGAGGTACAACCATCCAGGGAGGTACAACCATCCAGGGAGGTATTACCATCCAGGGAGGTACAACCATCCAGGGAGGTACAACCATCCAGGGAGGTATTACCATCCAGGGAGGTACAACCATCCAGGGAGGTACAACCATCCAGGGACGTACTACCATCCAGGGAGGTACAACCATCCAGGGAGGTACAACCATCCAGGGAGGTATTACCATCCAGGGAGGTACAACCATCCAGGGAGGTACAACCATCCAGGGAGGTACTACCATCCAGGGAGGTACAACCATCCAGGGAGGTACTACCATCCAGGGAGGTACAACCATCCAGGGAGGTATTACCATCCATGGAGGTACAACCATCCAGGGAGGTACAACCATCCAGGGAGGTACTACCATCCAGGGAGGTACAACTATCCAGGGAGGTATTACCATCCAGGGAGGTACTACCATCCAGGGAGGTACAACCATCCAGGGAGGTACTACCATCCAGGGAGGTACAACCATCCAGGGAGGTACAACCATCCAGGGAGGTATTACCATCCAGGGAGGTACAACCATCCAGGGAGGTACAACCATCCAGGGAGGTACAACCATCCTGGGAGGTACAACCATCCAGGGAGGTACAACCATCCAGGGAGGTATTACCATCCAGGGAGGTACAACCATCCAGGGAGGTACAACCATCCAGGGAGGTATTACCATCCAGGGAGGTACAACCATCCAGGGAGGTATTACCATCCAGGGAGGTACAACCATCCAGGGAGGTACAACCATCCAGGGAGGTATTACCATCCAGGGAGGTACAACCATCCAGGGAGGTACAACCATCCAGGGAGGTACAACTATCCAGGGAGGTACAACTATCCAGGGAGGTACAACTATCCAGGGAGGTACAACCATCCAGGGAGGTACAACTATCCAGGGAGGTACAACCATCCAGGGAGGTACAACTATCCAGGGAGGTACAACCATCCAGGGAGGTACAACTATCCAGGGAGGTACAACTATCCAGGGAGGTACAACTATCCAGGGAGGTACAACCATCCAGGGAGGTACAACTATCCAGGGAGGTACAACCATCCAGGGAGGTACAACCATCCAGGGAGGTACAACCATCCAAGGAGGTACTACCATCCAGGTAGGTACTTCCATCCAGGGAGGTACAATCATCCAGGGAGGTACTACCATCTACGGAGGTACTACCATCCATGGAGGTACAACCATCCAGGGAGGTACAACCATCCAGGGAGATATAACCATCCAGGGAGGTACAACCATCCAGGGAGGTACAACTATCCAGTGAGGTACAGTCATCCAGGGAGGTACAACCATTCAGGGAGGTACGACCATCCAGGGAGGTACAACCATCCAGGAAGGTACTACCATCCATTGAGGTACAGCCATCCGGGAGGTACAACTATCCAGGGAGGTACAACCATCCAGGGGGTACAACCATCCAGGGAGGTACTACCATCCATTGAGGTACAACCATCCGGGAGGTACAACTATCCAGGGAGGTACTACCATCCATTGAGGTACAACTATCCGGGAGGTACAACTATCCAGGGAGGTACTTCCATCCATGGAGGTACAACCATCCGGGAGGTACAACCATCCAGGGAGGTACAATTATCCAGGGAGGTACTACCATCCAGAGAGGTACTACCATCCATTGAGGCATAACTATTCAGGGAGGTACAACCATCCAGGGAGGTACAACTATTAAGGGAGATACAACTATCCAGAGAGGTACAACCATCCAGGGAGATACAACCATCCAGGGAGGTACAACTATCCAGGGAGGTACTACCATCCAGGGAGGTACAACCATCCAGGGAGGTATTACCATCCAGGGAGGTACTACCATCCATGGAGGTACAACCATCCAGGGAGGCACAACCAACCAGGGAGGTACAACCATCCATGGAGGTACAACCATCCAGGGAGGTACAACCAACCAGGGAGGTACTACCATCCATGGAGGTACAACCATCCAGGGAGGTACAACCAACCAGGGAGGTACAACCATCCATGGAGGTACAACCATCCAGGGAGGTACAACCAACCAGGGAGGTACAACCATCCAGGGAGGTACAACCATCCAGGGAGGTTCAACCGACCAGGGAGGTACTACCATCCAGGGAGGTACAACCATCCAGGGAGGTATTACCATCCAGGGAGGTACCATCCATGGAGGTACAACCATCCAGGGAGGCACAACCAACCAGGGAGGTACAACCATCCATGGAGGTACAACCATCCAGGGAGGTACAACCAACCAGGGAAGTATAACCATCCAGGGAGGTACAACCATCCAGGGAGGTATTACCATCCAGGGAGGTACAACCATCCAGGGAGGTACAACCAACCAGGGAGGTACAACCATCCAGGGAGGTACAACCATCCAGGGAGGTACAACCAACCAGGGAGGTACAACCATCCAGGGAGGTACAACCATCCAGGGAGGTATTACCATCCAGGGAGGTACAACCATCCAGGGAGGTACAACCATCCAGGGAGGTACAACCATCCAGGGAGGTATTACTATCCAGGGAGGTACAACCATCCAGGGAGGTACAACCATCCGGGGAGGTACAACCATCCAGGGAGGTACAACCAACCAGGGAGGTACAACCATCCAGGGAGGTACAACCATCCAGGGAGGTATTACCATCCAGGGAGGTACAACCATCCAGGGAGGTACAACCATCCAGGGAGGTACAACCATCCAGGGAGGT
This sequence comes from Cherax quadricarinatus, assembly GCF_038502225.1. Lineage (NCBI taxonomy): Eukaryota > Metazoa > Arthropoda > Malacostraca > Decapoda > Parastacidae > Cherax > Cherax quadricarinatus. The sequence goes on along the minus strand of NW_027195975.1, from coordinate 74,337 downwards.
ACAACCATCCAGGGAGGTATTACCATCCAGGGAGGTACAACCATCCAGGGAGGTATTACCATCCAGGGAGGTACAACCATCCAGGGAGGTACAACCATCCAGGGAGGTACAACCATACAGGGAGGTATTACCATCCAGGGAGGTACAACCATCCAGGGAGGTACAACCATCCAGGGAGGTATTACCATCCAGGGAGGTACAACCATCCAGGGAGGTACAACCATCCAGGGAGGTACAACCATCCAGGGAGGTACAACCATCCAGGGAGGTACAACAATCCAGGGAGGTATTACCATCCAGGGAGGTACAACCATCCAGGGAGGTATTGCCATCCAGGGAGGTACAACCATCCAGGGAGGTACAACCATCCAGGGAGGTATTACCATCCAGGGAGGTACAACCATCCAGGGAGGTATTACCATCCAGGGAGGTACAACCATCCAGGGAGGTACAACCATCCAGGGAGGTATTACCATCCAGGGAGGTACAACCATCCAGGGAGGTACAACCATCCAGGGAGGTATTACCATCCAGGGAGGTACAACCATCCAGGGAGATACAACCATCCAGGGAGGTACAACCATCCAGGGAGGTACAACCATCCATGGAGGTACAACCATCCAGGGAGGTATTACCATCCATGGAGGTACAACCATCCATGGAGGTACAACCATCCAGGGAGATACAACCATCCAGGGAGATACAACCATCCAGGGAGGTACAACCATCCAGGGAGGTACAACCATCCATGGAGGTACAACCATCCAGGGAGGTACAACCATCCAGGGAGGTACAACCAACCAGGGAGGTACAACCATCCAGGGAGGTACAACCATCCAGGGAGGTATTACCATCCAGGGAGGTACAACCATCCAGGGAGGTACAACCATCCAGGGAGGTACAACCATCCAGGGAGGTACAACCATCCAGGGAGGTACAACCATCCAGGGAGGTACAACCAACCAGGGAGGTACAACCATCCAGGGAGGTACAACCATCCAGGGAGGTATTACCATCCAGGGAGGTACAACCATCCAGGGAGGTACAACCATCCTGGGAGGTACAACCATCCAGGGAGGTATAACCATCCAGGGAGGTATTACCATCCAGGAAGGTACAACCATCCAGGGAGGTACAACCATCCAGGGAGGTACAACCATCCAGGGAGGTATTACCATCCAGGGAGGTACAACCATCCAGGGAGGTACAACCATCCAGGGAGGTACAACCATCCAGGGAGGTATTACCATCCAGGGAGGTACAACCATCCAGGGAGGTACAACCATCCAGGGAGGTACAACCATCCAGGGAGGTACAACCATCCAGGGAGGTATTACCATCCAGGGAGGTACAACCATCCAGGGAGGTACAACCATCCAGGGAGGTACAACCATCCAGGGAGGTATTACCATCCAGGGAGGTACAACCATCCAGGGAGGTACAACCATCCAGGGAGGTACAACCATCCAGGGAGGTATTACCATCCAGGGAGGTACAACCATCCAGGGAGGTACAACCATCCAGGGAGGTATTACCATCCAGGGAGGTACAACCATCCAGGGAGGTACAACCATCCAGGGACGTACTACCATCCAGGGAGGTACAACCATCCAGGGAGGTACAACCATCCAGGGAGGTATTACCATCCAGGGAGGTACAACCATCCAGGGAGGTACAACCATCCAGGGAGGTACTACCATCCAGGGAGGTACAACCATCCAGGGAGGTACTACCATCCAGGGAGGTACAACTATCTAAGGAGGTACTACCATCCATGGAGGTACAACCATCTGGGAGGTACAACCATCCTGGGAGGTACTGCCATCCAGGGAGATAC
>NW_027195975.1:35000-67500 GCF_038502225.1 Cherax quadricarinatus | reverse complement strand
GAGTACAAATAGGTGAGCACACATACACACACACACACACACACACACACACACACACACACACACACACACACACACACACACACACACACACACACGCACACACACACACACACACAAACACACACACACCTCCAGCCTACTTCCTCCCTCCAGTCATATATTCGTAGGCTTATGTGTGTTTTAGGCTTACTGAATATAGACACTGAAGATTCCTCCCTCTCACTCTCTCCCCCTCACTCTCTCCCCCTCACCCTCTCTCCCTCACCCTCCCTCCCTCCCTCCCTCCCTCACTCCCTTAATTTTGCAGAGTTACTTATATTTGAGGGCTGGCAAGGTATTATGGCACAGAAGTGTTTGTTGTGATCGTCTCTGTGTTTGTGTGTTGTTCTGCCAGCTCGAGTATACAAGGAGGGGGCTCCAGGGGTCAACGCCCCTGCGGCCCGGTCCATGACCAGGCCTGGTGGTGGATCAGGGCATGACTAATCAGAATGTTACTGCTGGCCGCACACAGTCCATCGTTCAAACCACAGCTCAATTGATCAAGAACTTACCAAGTTCCTTGTTGAAGATTGCTAGGGGGGTCTTAAAGACAGCCAGGGGTCTTGAAGACAGCCAGGGGCTTATAGAAGACATCCAAAGGGGTCTTGAAGACAGTTAGGGGCTTATAGAAGACATCCAAAGGGGTCTTGAAGACAGTCAGGGGTCTATTGGTCATCCCCTTATGTATGCTTGGAGGCAGTTGAACAGTCTTGGGTCCCTGACACTTATTGTTTTGTCTCTCAGTGTACTCATGGCGCCCCTGCTTTTCATTGGTGGAATGTTGCATCTCCTGCCGAGTCCTTTGCTTTCACAGCGAGTGATTTTCGTGTGCCGATTTGGGACTAGTCACTCTAGGATTTCTCATGTGTAAATTATGATGTATCTTTCTCGTCTGTGTTACAATGAATACAGGTCAAGGAACTTCAAATGTTCCCAGTAACTAAGGTACTTGACTGTACTAATATATGCAGTGAAAGTTCTCTGTACATTCTCCAGGTCTGCAATTTCACCTGCCTTAAAAGTTGCTGTTAGTGTACATTAATATTCCAGCCTAGAGAGAACAAGTGACTTCAAGAGGATCATCACTGGCTTGGCATCCCTTGTTTTGAAGGTTCTCATTATCCATCCAAACATTTTTCTTTGCAGTCTTGATAATGACATTCTCGTGGTCCTTGATGCTGAGGTCCTCTGCCATTATTACTCCCATGTACTTGATATTAGTTAGAAATTTGTTTTGTACTTATGTCTAGCTTTTATATTTGCTGGTTTTTCTTAACGGAAGACACAGTGCTATGGATTACATCATTGTCTATGTCAGTATTGAGGATGTGGAACACTGGCAGCGAGTACTGTACCTTGTGGAACACTGGCAGCGAGTACTGTACCTTGTGGAACACTGGCAGCGAGTACTGTACCTTGTGGAACACTGGCAGCGAGTACTGTACCTTGTGGAACACTGGGAGCGAGTACTGTACCTTGTGGAACACTGGCAGCGAGTACTGTACCTTGTGGAACACTGGCAGCGAGTACTGTACCTTGTGGAACACTGGCAGCGAGTACTGTACCTTGTGGAACACTGGCAGCGAGTACTGTACCTTGTGGAACACTGGCAGCGAGTACTGTACCTTGTGGAACACTGGCAGCGAGTACTGTACCTTGTGGAACACTGGCAGCGAGTACTGTACCTTGTGGAACACTGGCAGCGAGTACTGTACCTTGTGGAACACTGGGAGCGAGTACTGTACCTTGTGGAACACTGGCAGCGAGTACTGTACCTTGTGGAACACTGGCAGCGAGTACTGTACCTTGTGGAACACTGGCAGCGAGTACTGTACCTTGTGGAACACTGGCAGCGAGTACTGTACCTTGTGGAACACTGGCAGCGAGTACTGTACCTTGTGGAACACTGGCAGCGAGTACTGTACCTTGTGGAACACTGGCAGCGAGTACTGTACCTTGTGGAACACTGGCAGCGAGTACTGTACCTTGTGGAACACTGGCAGCGAGTACTGTACCTTGTGGAACACTGGCAGCGAGTACTGTACCTTGTGGAACACTGGCAGCGAGTACTGTACCTTGTGGAACACTGGCAGCGAGTACTGTACCTTGTGGAACAGAGTTTTTCACTATGGCAGCCTCTGACTTAACTGTTTACAATTACTCTTTGTGTTCCATTGGTTAGAAAGTTAAAGATCCATCTGTCCAGTTTTCCTGTTATTCCTTTATCAAGCATTTTGTGTGCTATTACACCATGATCACACTTGTTGAAGACTTTGCAAAGTCAGTGTATACTGCATCTGCATTGTGTGTGTCCTGCAGTGCATCCAAGACCTTGTCATAGTGGTCCAGTAGTTGTGAGAGGCAGGAGTGACCATCCAAGACCATGTCATAGTGGTCCAGTAGTTGTGAGAGGCAGGAGTGACCATCCAAGACCATGTCATAATGGACCAGTAGTTGTGAGAGGCAGGAGTGACCATCCAAGACTATGTGATAAGGTCCAGTAGTTGTGAGAGGCAGGAATGACCATCCAAGACTATGTGATAGTGGTCCAGTAGTTGTGAGAGGCAGGAGTGACCATCCAAGACCATGACTTAGTGGTCCAGTAGTTGTGAGAGGCAGTAGTGACCATCCAAGACCATGTCATACTGGTCCAGTAGTTGTGAGAGGCAGGAGTGACCATCCAAGACCATGTCATAGTAGTCTAGTAGTTGTGAGAGGCAGAGTGACCATCCAAGACCATGTCATAGTAGTCCAGTAGTTGTAAGAGGCAGGAGTGATCATCCAATACCATGTCATAGTGGTCCAGTAGTTGTGAGAGGCAGGAATGACCATCCAAGACCATGTCATAGTGGTCCAGTAGTTGTGGGAGGCAGGAGTGACCATCCAAGACCATGTCATAGTGGTCCAGTAGTTGTGAGAGGCAGGAGTGACCATCCAAGACCATGTCATAACGGTCCAGTAGTTGTGAGAGGCAGGAGTGACCATCCAAAACCGTGCCATAGTAATCCAGTAGTTGTGAGAGGCAGGAGTGACCATCCAAGACCATGTCATAGTGGTCCAGTAGTTGTGAGAGGCAGGAGTGACCATTCAAGACCAAGTCATAGTGGTCCAGTATTTGTGATAGGCAGGAGTGGCCATCCAAGACCATGTCATAGTGGTCCAGTAGTTGTGAGAGGCAGGAGTGACCATTCAAGACCATGTCATAGTGGTCCAGTAGTTGTGAGAGGCAGGAGTGACCATCCAAGACCATGTCATAGTGATTCAGTAGTTGTGAGAGGCAGGAGTGACCATCCAAGACCATGTCATAGTGGTCCAGTAATTGTGAGAGGCAGGAGTGACCATCCAAGACCATGTCATAGTGGTCCAGTAGTTGTGAGAGGCAGGAGTGACCATCCAAGGCCATGTCAAAGTGGTCCAGTAGTTGTGAGAGGCAGTAATGACCATCCAAGACCATGTCAAAGTGGTCCAGTAGTTGTGAGAGGCAGGAGTGACCATCCAAGGCCATGTCATAGCGGTCCAGTAGTTGTGAGAGGCAGGAGTGAAAATCCAAGACCATGTCATAGTGGTCCAATAGTTGTGAGAGGCAGGAGTGACCATCCAAGGCCATGTCATAGTGGTCCAGTAGTTGTGAGAGGCAGTAGTGACCATCCAAGACCATGTCAAAGTGGTTCAGTAGTTGTGAGAGGCAGGAGTGACCATCCAAGGCCATGTCATAGCGGTAGAGTAGTTGTGAGAGGCAGGAGTGAAAATCCAAGACCATGTCATAATGGTCCAGTAGTTGTGAGAGGCAGTAGTGACCATCCAAGACCATGTCTTAGTGGTCCAGTAGTTGTGAGAGGCAGGAGTGACCATCCAAAGCCATGTCATAATGGTCCAGTAGTTGTGAGAGGCAGTAGTGACCATTCAAGACCATGTCATAGTGGTCCAGTAGTGTGTACTCACCTGTATGTGGTTGCAGGGGTTGAGTCTCAGCTCCTGGCCCCTGGTCTTGTGTGTGTATTTGGCCCTGTACGTTAAAAAGACAAGAGAGAGAAAATAGTGTACCATTCCCATGACCACCCATGAGGCTTGCACCCCATCATTATGGGTCACCCATGGTGATGGGTCAGCTGTCTCTCTCTCTCTCTCTCTCTCTCTCTCTAATATATATATATATATATATATATATATATATATATATATATATATATATATATATATATATATATATATATATATATATATATATATATATATGCAAAACAACCACTCTGAAAGAATAGAGAAATTCCAAGCGCTTTCGTGACTACTCACATCATCAAGGAACTATCATAGTTCCTTGATAATGTGAGTAGTCACGAAAGCACTTGGAATTTCTCTATTATTTCAGAGTGGTTGTTTTGCATATATATATATATATATATATATATATATATATATATATATATATATATATATATATATATATATATATATATATATATATATATATATTGAAAAGTAAATACACATCTGCAGAGAGGGCGAGAGAGAGACAAACAAAAAGGAAGAGAGAGAAAGAAATAGAGAGAGAGAGAGAGAGACGAGCAGCACAGGAATGAATAATGATTCATTCTATTCATCCTTAGTAGTGGGGGTCCTTCATTACAGTTGTGAGTCCTGATGGTGACTGAGGGAGTTGTGAGTCCTGATTGTGACTGAGGGAGTTATGAGTCCTGATGGTGATTGAGAGAGTTGTGACTCCTGATGGTGACTGAGGGAGTTGTGAGTCCTGATGGTGACCGAGGGAGTTGTGAGTCCTGATTGTGACTGAGGGAGTTATGAGTCCTGATGGTGACTGAGAGAGTTGTGAGTCCTGATGGTGACTGAGGGAGTTGTGAGTCCTGATGGTGACCGAGGGAGTTGTGAGTCCTGATGGCGGCTGAGGGAGTTGTAAGTCCTGATAGTGACTGAGGGAGTTGTGAGTCCTGATGGTGACTGAGGGAGTTGTGAGTCCTGATGGTGACCGAGGGAGTTGTGAGTCCTGATGGCGACTGAGGGAGTTGTAAGTCCTGATGGTGACTAAGGGAGTTATGAAACCTGATGGTGACTGAGGGAGTTATGGATCCTGATGGTGACTGAGGGAGTTGTGAGTCCTAATGGTGACTGAGGGAGTTGTGAGTCCTGATGGTGACTGAGAGAGTTGTGAGTCCTGATGGTGACTGAGGGAGTTGTGAGTCCTGATGGTGACTGAGGGAGTTGTGGGTCCTGATGGTGACTGAGGGAGTTGTGGGTCCTGATGGTGACTGAGGGAGTTGTGAGTCCTGATGGTGACTGAGGGAGTTGTGGGTCCTGATGGTGACTGAGGGAGTTGTGGGTCCTGATGGTGACTGAGGGAGTTGTTGGTCCTGATGGTGACTCAGGGAGTTGTGAGTCCTGATGGTGACTGAGGGAGTTGTGAGTCCTGATAGTGACTGAGGGAGTTGTGGGTCCTGATGGTGACTGAATGAGTTGTGAGTCCTGATGGTGACTGAGGGAGTTGTGAGTCCTGATGGTGACTGAGGGAGTTGTGAGTCCTGATGGTGACTGAGGGAGTTGTGAGTCCTGATGGTGACTGAGGGAGTTGTGGGTCATGATGGTGACTGAGGGAGTTGTGAGTCCTGATGGTGACTGAAAGAGTTGTGAGCCCTGATGGTGACTGAAGGAGTTGAGTCCTGATAGTGACTGAGGGAATTGTGGGACCTGATGGTGACAGAGGGAGTTGTGAGTTCTGATGGTGACTGAGGGAGTTGTGAGTCCTGATGGTGACTGAGGGAGTTGTGAGTCCTGATGGTGACTGAAGGAGTTGTGGGTCCTGATGGTGACTGAGGGAGTTGTGGGTCTTGATGGTGACTGAGGGAGTTGTGAGTCCTGATGGTGACTGAGGGAGTTATGAGTCCTGATGGTGACTGAGGGAGTTATGAGTCCTGATGGTGACTGAGGTAGTTGTGGGTTCTGATGGTGACTAAGGGAGTTGTGGGTTCTGATGGTGACTGAGGAAGTTGTGAGTCTCGATGGTGACTGAAAGAGTTGTGAGCCCTGATGGTGACTGAGGGAGTTGTGGGTCTTGATGGTGACTGAGGGAGTTGTGAGTCCTGATGGTGACTGAGGGAGTTATGAGTCCTGATGGTGACTGAGGGAGTTATGAGTCCTGATGGTGACTGAGGTAGTTGTGGGTTCTGATGGTGACTGAGGGAGTTGTGGGTTCTGATGGTGACTGAGGAAGTTGTGAGTCCTGCTGGTGACTGAGGGAGCTATGAGTCCTGATGATGACTGAGGGAGTTGTGGGTTCTGATGGTGACTGAGGAAGTTGTGGGTACTGATGGTGACTGAGGGAGTTGTGAGTCCTGATGGTGACTGAGGGAGTTTTGAGTCCTGATGGTAACTGAGGGAGTTATGGGTCCTGATGGTGACTGAGGGAGTTGTGAGCCCCGATGGTGACTGAGGGAGTTGTGGGCCCTGATGGTGACTCAGGGAGTTGTGAGTCCTGATAGTGACTGAGGGAGTTGTGGATCATGATGGTGACTGAGAGAGTTGTGAGTCCTGCTGGTGACTGAGGGAGTTGTGGGTCCTGATGGTGACTGAGGAAGTTGTGGATCCTTGTGGTGACGGAGGGAGTTGTGGGTACTGATGGTGACTGAGAGAGTTGTGAGTTTTGATTGTGACTGAGGGAGTTGTGAGTCCTGATGGTGACTGAGAGAGTTGTGTGTCCTGATGGTGACTGAGGGAGTTCTGTGTCCTGATGGTGACTGAGGGAGTTGTGGGTCCTGATGGTGATTGAGGGAGTTGTGGGTCCTGATGGTGACTGAGAGAGTTATGAGTTTTGATGTTGACTGAGGGGGTTGTGAGTCCTGATGGTGACTGAGAGAGCTGAGAGTCCTGATGGTGACTGAGGGAGTTGTGGGTCCTGATGGTGACTGAGGGAGTTGTGGGTCCTGATGGTTACTGAGATAATTGTGAGTCCTGATGGTGACAGAGAGTTGTGAGTCCTGATGGTGGCTGAGGGAGTTTTGGGCCCTGATGGTGACTGAGGGGGTTGTGGGTCCTGATGGTGACTAAGGGAGTTATGAGTCCTGATGGTGACTGAGGGAGTTGTGAGTCCTGCTGGTGACTGATGGAGTTGTGAGTCCTGACGGTGACTAAGGGAGTTATGAGTCCTGATGGTGACTGAGGGAGTTGTGAGTCCTGCTGGTGACTGAGGGAGTTATGAGTCCTGATGGTGACTGAGGGAGTTATGAGTCCTGCTGATTACTTTAGGGAGTTATGAGTCCTGATGGTGACTGAGGGAGTTATGAGTCCTGATGGTGACTGAGGGAGTTGTGAGTCCTGATGGTGACTGAGTTATGAGTCCTGATGGTGACTGAGGGAGTTGTGGGTCCTGCTGGTGACTGAGGGAGTTATGAGTCCTAATGGTGACTGAGGGAGTTATGAGTCCTGATGGTGACTGAGGGAGTTGTGAGTCCTGATGGTGACTGAGGGATGCACAGTACTATCACTGGACACAGTTATACCAGTACTATCACTGGACACAGTTATACCAGTACTATCACTGGACACAGGTATACCAGTACTATCACTGGACACAGTTATACCAGTACTATCACTGGACACAGGTATACCAGTACTATCACTGGACATAGTTATACTAATACTATCACTGGACACAGGTATACCAGTACTATCACTGGACACTTATACTAGTACTATCACTGGACACAGGTATACTAATACTATCACTGGACACAGTTATACCAGTACTATCACTGGACACAGGTATACTAATACTATCACTGGACACAGTTATACCAGTACTATCACTGGACACAGGTATACCAGTACTATCACTGGACACAGTTATACCAGTACTATCACTGGACACAGTTATACCAGTACTATCACTGGACACAGTTATACCAGTACTATCACTGGACACAGTTATACCAGTACTATCACTGGACACAGTTATACCAGTACTATCACTGGACACAGTTATACCAGTACTATCACTGGACACAGGTATACCAGTACTATCACTGGACACTTATACTAGTATTATCACTGGACACAGGTATACTAATACTATCACTGGACACAGTTATACCAGTACTATCACTGGACACAGTTATACCAGTACTATCACTGGACACAGTTATACCAGTACTATCACTGGACACAGTTATACCAGTACTATCACTGGACACAGTTATACCAGTACTATCACTGGACACAGTTATACCAGTACTATACCACTGGACACAGTTATACCAGTACTATCACTGGACACAGTTATACCAGTACTATCACTGGACACAGTTATACCAGTACTATCACTGGACACAGTTATACCAGTACTATCACTGGACACAGTTATACCAGTACTATCACTGGACACAGTTATACCAGTACTATCACTGGACACTGTACTATCACTGACACTTATACTAGGGACACAGGTATACTAATACTATCACTGGACACAGTTATACCAGTACTATCTCTGGACACAGTTATACCAGTACTATCACTGGACACAGGTATACTAATACTATCACTGGACACAGTTATACCAGTACTATCTCTGGACACAGTTATACCAGTACTATCACTGGACACAGGTATACTAGTACTATCACTGGACACAGGTATACTAATACTATCACTGGACACAGTTATACCAGTACTATCACTGGACACAGTTATACCAGTACTATCACTTGACACAGGTATACCAGTACTATCACTGGACACAGTTATACCAGTACTATCACTGGACACAGTTATACCAGTACTATCTCTGGACACAGTTATACCAGTACTATCACTGGACACTTATACTAGTATTATCACTGGACACAGGTATACTAATACTATCACTGGACACAGTTATACCAGTACTATCACTTGACACAGGTATACTAATACTATCACTGGACACAGTTATACCAGTACTATCACTTGACACAGGTATACCAGTACTATCTCTGGACACAGTTATACCAGTACTATCACTGGACACAGTTATACCAGTACTATCACTGGACACAGTTATACCAGTACTATCACTGGACACAGGTATACCAGTACTATCACTGGACACAGTTATACCAGTACTATCACTGGACACAGTTATACCAGTACTATCACTTGACACAGGTATACCAGTACTATCACTGGACACAGGTATACCAGTACTATCACTAGACACAGGTATACCAGTACTATCTCTGGACACAGTTATACCAGTACTATCACTGGACACAGTTATACCAGTACTATCACTGGACACAGGTATACCAGTACTATCTCTGGACACAGTTATACCAGTACTATCACTGGACACAGGTATACCAGTACTATCACTGGACACAGGTATACCAGTACTATCTCTGGACACAGTTATACCAGTACTATCACTGGACACAGTTATACCAGTACTATCACTGGACACAGGTATACCAGTACTATCTCTGGACACAGTTATACCAGTACTATCACTGGACACAGTTATACCAGTACTATCTCTGGACACAGTTATACCAGTACTATCACTGGACACAGTTATACCAGTACTATCTCTGGACACAGTTATACCAGTACTATCACTGGACACAGTTATACCAGTACTATCACTGGACACAGTTATACCAGTACTATCACTGGACACAGTTATACCAGTACTATCACTGGACACAGGTATACCAGTACTATCTCTGGACACAGTTATACCAGTACTATCTCTGGACACAGTTATACCAGTACTATCACTGGACACAGTTATACCAGTACTATCACTGGACACAGTTATACCAGTACTATCTCTGGACACAGTTATACCAGTACTATCACTGGACACAGGTATACCAGTACTATCTCTGGACACAGTTATACCAGTACTATCACTGGACACATGTATACCAGTACTATCACTGGACACAGGTATACCAGTACTATCTCTGGACACAGTTATACCAGTACTATCTCTGGACACAGTTATACCAGTACTATCACTGGACACAGTTATACCAGTACTATCACTGGACACAGTTATACCAGTACTATCACTGGACACAGTTATACCAGTACTATCACTGGACACAGGTATACCAGTACTATCTCTGGACACAGTTATACCAGTACTATCTCTGGACACAGTTATACCAGTACTATCACTGGACACAGTTATACCAGTACTATCACTGGACACAGTTATACCAGTACTATCTCTGGACACAGTTATACCAGTACTATCACTGGACACAGGTATACCAGTACTATCTCTGGACACAGTTATACCAGTACTATCACTGGACACAGGTATACCAGTACTATCACTGGACACAGGTATACCAGTACTATCACTGGACACAGGTATACCAGTACTATCACTGGACACAGGTATACCAGTACTATCACTGGACACAGTTATACCAGTACTATCACTGGACACAGGTATACCAGTACTATCACTGGACACAGTTATACCAGTACTATCACTGGACACAGGTATACCAGTACTATCACTGGACACAGTTATACCAGTACTATCTCTGGACACAGTTATACCAGTACTATCACTGGACACAGTTATACCAGTACTATCACTGGACACAGTTATACCAGTACTATCTCTGGACACAGTTATACCAGTACTATCACTGGACACAGGTATACTAGTACTATCTCTGGACACAGTTATACCAGTACTATCACTGGACACAGGTATACCAGTACTATCACTGGACATAGTTATACTAATACTATCACTGGACACAGGTATACCAGTACTATCACTGGACACAGTTATACCAGTACTATCACTGGACACAGGTATACCAGTACTATCACTGGACACAGGTATACCAGTACTATCACTGGACATAGTTATACTAATACTATCACTGGACACAGGTATACCAGTACTATCACTGGACACAGGTATACCAGTACTATCACTGGACACAGGTATACCAGTACTATCACTGGACATAGTTATACTAATACTATCACTGGACACAGGTATACCAGTACTATCACTGGACACAGTTATACCAGTACTTTCACTGGACACAGTTATACCAGTACTATCACTGGACACAGTTATACCAGTACTATCACTGGACACAGGTATACCAGTACTATCACTGGACACAGTTATACCAGTACTATCACTGGACACAGTTATACCAGTACTATCACTGGACACAGTTATACCAGTACTATCACTGGACACAGGTATACCAGTACTATCACTGGACACAGGTATACCAGTACTATCACTGGACACAGGTATACCAGTACTATCACTGGACACAGGTATACCAGTACTATCACTGGACACAGGTATACCAGTACTATCACTGGACACAGTTATACCAGTACTATCACTGGACACAGGTATACCAGTACTATCACTGGACACAGGTATACCAGTACTATCACTGGACACAGTTATACCAGTACTATCACTGGACACAGGTATACCAGTACTATCACTGGACACAGTTATACCAGTACTATCACTGGACACAGTTATACCAGTACTATCACTGGACACAGTTATACCAGTACTATCACTGGACACAGTTATACCAGTACTATCACTGGACACAGTTATACCAGTACTATCACTGGACACAGTTATACCAGTACTATCACTGGACACAGTTATACCAGTACTATCACTGGACACAGTTATACCAGTACTATCACTGGACACAGGTATACCAGTACTATCACTGGACACAGTTATACCAGTACTATCACTGGACACAGTTATACCAGTACTATCACTGGACACAGTTATACCAGTACTATCACTGGACACAGTTATACCAGTACTATCACTGGACACAGGTATACCAGTACTATCACTGGACACAGTTATACCAGTACTATCACTGGACACAGTTATACCAGTACTATCACTGGACACAGTTATACCAGTACTATCACTGGACACAGTTATACCAGTACTATCACTGGACACAGTTATACCAGTACTATCACTGGACACAGTTATACCAGTACTATCACTGGACATAGTTATACCAGTACTATCACTGGACACAGTTATACCAGTACTATCACTGGACACAGTTATACCAGTACTATCACTGGACACAGTTATACCAGTACTATCACTGGACACAGTTATACCAGTACTATCACTGGACACAGTTATACCAGTACTATCACTGGACATAGTTATACCAGTACTATCACTGGACACAGTTATACCAGTACTATCACTGGACACAGTTATACCAGTACTATCACTGGACACAGTTATACCAGTACTATCACTGGACACAGTTATACCAGTACTATCACTGGACACAGTTATACCAGTACTATCACTGCGTATCCCTGTCTCCTAGGATAGAAAGAATGATAGGGTCTATTGCTAGGCTTATGACTTGCACGGATAGGCTTAAAAGTCTCTCTCTCTCTCTCTCTCTCTCTCTCTCTCTCTCTCTCTCTCTCTCTCTCTCTCTCTCTCTCTCTCTCTCTCTCTCTCTCTCTCTCTCTCTCTCTTTCTATCTATCTCTCTCTCTCTCTTTTTAACGTCTTTTTTTTCTTTATCGTCTCAGTTTTAAACTCTACTCAGCATAAACAAAGATGGTAGGCCTAGTGTGCTAGTATAGGCCTACTCACACCAGCTGACACTCCTACAACCATCTTACTCAGCCTTCACATTAATGACGTACGTATTATATAATTGCAGTAGGCCTACTGACCTTTGCTAAGCAGTGTTACTAATTGCAGCAGGCCTACTGACTTATGCTGAGCAGTGTTTCTAATTGCAGTAGGCCTACTGATCTATGCTAAACAGTGTTACTAGTTGCATTAGGCCTACTGGCCTTTGCTAAGCAGTGTTACTAATTGCAGTAGACCTAGCCAATGCTGGGTAGGTCTTACTCGTTGCAGTAGGCCTACTTGCCTATGCTGGCATGCTCTAACTCCAATAGACCTATTGTCCCTTGCTAGGTAGGATGTTCTTCATTCTAAAATAGGCCTCCAGTGAAAAGCAGGGACACCATAGTCACAATAAGAGAACACTGTATCAACATGCGTGGAACGAGACTCTTCAACCTGCCACCAGCAGACTCCTCCAACCTGCCACCAGCAGACTCCTCCAACCTGTCACCAGCGGACACTTCCAACCTGTCACCAGCAGACACTTCCAACCTGCTACCAGCAGACTCCTCCAACCTGCCACCAGCAGACTCCTCCAACCTGCCACCAGCAGACACTTCCAACCTGCCACCAGCAGACGCTCCCAACCTGCCACCAGCAGACTCCTCCAACCTGCCACCAGCAGACACTCCCAACATGCCACCAGCAGACTCCTCCAACCTGCCACCAGCAGACTCCTCCAACCTGCCACCAGCAGACTCCTCCAACCTGCCACCAGCAGACTCCTCCAACCTGCCACCAGCAGACTCCTCCAGCCTGCCACCACCAGACACTCTCAACCTGCCACCAGCAGACTCCTCCAACCTGCCACCAGCAGACTCCTCCAACCCGCCACCAGCAGACACTCCCAACCTGCCACCAGCAGACTCCTCCAACCTGCCACCAGCAGACTCCTCCAACCTGCCACCAGCAGACACTCTCAACCTGCCACCAGTAGACTCCTCCAATCTGCCACCAGCAGACACTCCCAACTTGCCACCAGAAGACTCCTCCTACCTGCCACCAGCAGACTCCTCCAACCTGCCACCAGCAGACTCCTCCAACCTGCCACCAGCAGACACTTCCAACCTGCCACCAGCAGACTCCTCCAACCTGCCACCAGCAAACACTCCCAACCTGCCACCAGCAGACTCCTCCAACCTGCCACCAGCAGATCCCTCCAACCTGCCACCAACAGACTCTTCCAACCAGCCACCAGCAGACACTCTCAACCTGCCACCAGCAGACACTCTCAACCTACCACCAGCAGACACTCTCAACCTGCCACCAGTAGACTACTCCAACCTGCCACCAGCAGACACTCCCAACCTGCCACCAGCAGACTCCTCCAACCTGCCACCAGCAGACTCCTCCAACCTGCCACCAGCAGACTCCTCCAACCTGCCACCAGCAGACTCCTTCAACCTGCCACCAGCAGACACTCTCAACCTGCCACCAGCAGACACTCTCAACCTGCCACCAGCAGACACTCAACCTGCCACCAGCAGACACTCTCAACCTGCCACTAGTAGACTCCTCCAACCTGCCACCAGCAGACTCCCCCAACCTGCCACCAGCAGACTCCTCCAACCTGCCACCAGCAGACTCCTTCAACCTGCCACCAGCAGACACTCTCAACCTGCCACCAGCAGACACTCTCAACCTGCCACCAGCAGACACTCAACCTGCCACCAGCAGACACTCTCAACCTGCCACTAGTAGACTCCTCCAACCTGCCACCAGCAGACTCCTCCAACCTGCCACCAGCAGACTCCTCCAACCTGCCACCAGCAGACTCCTCCAACCTGCCACCAGCAGACTCCTCCAACCTGCCACCAGCAGCCCAGGTTGTACTCACCTACACGTGGTTACAAGGGTCGAAGCAGATCCTGACCCAGCTTCCTGCCAGCACGAACAGCCTGGTTGATAAACCCTTGACACCCATCACAATCGCACCGAAAGTCAAAAAAAAAAAAAAATTACCGCAAATCAAAGAAATTTGCAACAGAAAAAAATATGTAAAAATTAGTTGTACGTTTGGCAGAGGGGCACATGTAAACATACACCAGTCTCTTCAACTGATCGTACTTCAGTTACTACTGAAATTAAGTCCAGGAGCTGTAGCTCAACACACGCACAGGTATTCACGCACATACACATTGTACTAATATTAACATTAGTTAACATAGGAGTGTGTTATGTGGGTTAATATAGTTAATAGGACGTAATCTTTCCAGATTGAGAATTTTAAGAACCGTAATGACACTGATTTAGGGAATTGTTGTTACTTTCTCCCCTTCCTTGGATCAAACCTGACAGCTTCTCATTCTCCAGGTGCTGTATGGGCCCTACGGGTCTATCACTTCTCCATGGAAATAATAATTAAAAATTATTGTTATTCAACTTTCTTACCGTTTCTGGCAACATGAATCATATTTATTCGTTCAAGACACAGAGATAATGGCATGAAGGAGCGAAGATTTATGAAAACAAAGGAACAGTTGTGATACGGAGATGACTTGTGTTCGGAATTCAGCCTTGGCTTCGGTCGAGTGTGTATGTACTCGCCTAATTGTGGTTGTAGGGGTCGAGACTCAGCTCCTGGCCTGTGTGCGTGTGTGTGTGTGTGTGTGTGTGTGTGTGTGTGTGTGTGTACTCACCTAGTTGTACTCACCTAGTTGAGGTTGCGGGGGTCGAGTCCGAGCTCCTGGCCCCGCCTCTTCACTGGTCGCTACTAGGTCACTCTCCCTGAACCGTGAGCTTGATCATACCTCTGCTTAAAGCTATGTATGGATGGATCCTGCCTCCACTACATCGCTTCCCAAACTATTCCACTTACTGACTACTCTGTGGCTGAAGAAATACTTCCTAACATCCCTGTGATTCATCTGTGTCTTCAACTTCCAACTGTGTCCCCTTGTTACTGTGTCCAATCTCTGGAACATCCTGTCTTTGTCCACCTTGTCAATTCCTCTCAGTATTTTGTATGTCGTTATCATGTCCCCCCTATCTCTCCTGTCCTCCAGTGTCGTCAGGTTGATTTCCCTTAACCTCTCCTCGTAGGACATACCTCTTAGCTCTGGGACTAGTCTTGTTGCAAACCTTTGCACTTTCTCTAGTTTCTTTACATGCTTGGCTAGGTGTGGGTTCCAAACTGGTGCCGCATACTCCAATATGGGCCTAACGTACACGGTGTACAAGGTCCTGAACGATTCCTTATTAAGATGTCGGAATGCTGTTCTGAGGTTTGCTAGGCGCCCATATGCTGCAGCAGTTATTTGGTTGTTGTGTGCTTCAGGAGATGTGCTCGGTGTTATACTCACCCCAAGATCTTTTTCCTTGAGTGAGGTTTGTAGTCTCTGACCCCCTAGACTGTATTCCGTCTGCGGTCTTCTTTACCCTTCCCCAATCTTCATGACTTTGCACTTGGTGGGGTTGAACTCCAGGAGCCAGGTGCTGGACCAGGCTTGCAGCCTGTCCAGATCTCTTTGTAGTTCTGCCTGGTCCTCGTCCAGTTGAATTCTTTTCATCAACTTCACATCATCTGCAAACAGGGACACTTCTGAGTCTATTCCTTCCGTCATGTCGTTCACATATACCAGAAACAGCACCGGTCTCAGACCGGTCCGCGGGGGCACTGACCCCGAAATCCTCTCCAGATATACTCTTGCCCCACAACTGACCCTTCTGGAGCCCCGCTGGTCACAGGCGCCCACTCTGACACCTCGTCACGTACCATCACTCGTTGTTGCCTCCCTGTCAGGTATTCTCTGATCCATTGCAATACCTTCCATGTTACACCTGACTGTTCTTCTAGCTTTTTCACTAATTTCTTGTGTGGAACTGTGTCAAAAGTCTTCTTGTAGTCCCAGAAAATGCAATCCACCCACCCCTCTCTCTCCTGTCTTACTTCTGTCACCTTGTCGTAAAACTCCAGTAGGTTTGTGACACAGGATTTCCCTTCTCTGAAACTGTGCTGGTTGTCGTTCATAAGCTTGTTCCTTTCTAGGTGTTCCACCACTCTCCTCCTGATAATGTTCTCCATAACTTTGCATACTATACACCCCAGTGACACAGGTCTATAGTTTAGTGCCTGTTTTCTGTCTCCTTCCTTAAAAATGGGGACTACATTTGCCGTCTTCCATACCTCAGGTAGTTGCCCAGTTTCAATGGATGTGTTGAAGATTGTTGTTAGTGGCACACACAGTGTCTCTGCTGTGTGTGTGTGTGTGTGTGTGTGTGTGTGTGTGTGTTCTCACCTACCTCACCTAATTATGGTTGCAGGGGTCGAGACTCAGCTCCTGGCCTTGCCTCTTCACTGATCGCTACCGGGTACTCTCTCTCCCTGCTCCTTGAGCTTTATCATACCTTGTCTTCAAGCTATGTATGGATCCTGCCTCCCCTACATCACTCTCCAGATTATTTCACTTCCTGACAACTCTGTGACTGACGAAATACTTCCTAACATCCCTTTGACTCGTCTGAGTCTTCAGCTTCCAATTGTGACCCTTGTTTCTGCGTCCCATCTCTGGAACATCCTGTCTCTGTCCACCTTATCTATTCCACGTAGTATTCTGTATGTCGTAATCATGTCTCTCCTGACCCTCCTGTCCTCCAGTGTTGTCAGGCCGATTTCCCTTAACTTTTCTTCGTAGGACATTTCCCTTATCTCTGGGACTAGTCTTGTTGCAAACCTTTGCACTTTCTCTAATTTCTTGACGTGCTTGACCAGGTGTAGGTTCCAGACTGGTGCTGCATACTCCAGTATGGGCCTGACGTACACGATGTGCAGTGTCTTGAACGATTCCTTACTAAGGTATCGGAATGCTGTTCTGAGGTTTGCTAGGCGCCCATATGCTGCAGCAGTTATCTGGTTGATGTGTACTTCCGGAGACGTGTTCGGTGTTATGCTCACCCCAAGATCTTTCTCCTTGAGTGAGGTTTGCAGTCTTTGGCCACCTAGCCTATACTCCGTCTGCGGTCTTCTTTGCCCTTCCCCAGTCTTATGTGTGTGTGTGTGTGTGTGTGTGTGTGTGTGTGTGTGTGTGTGTGTGTGTGTGTGTGTGTGTGTGTGTGTATGTGTGTTTTGTCTGTCTGTGTCTGTGTTTGCACGCGTGTGTGCGCGCGTGCGCGTGCGCAAAATATTCTGATTGGTGGAGGACGTGCCAGTCATGGATATTGACCTGGCCTCACGATCTGATTGGCAAAAGGCTACGCCAATCATCGAACGCGACCTGACCTCGTGTTCTGAGTGGTGGAGAGCGGATGTGAGGTCACGGGAGGCTGGACCAATTGTAGGCGGAGCCTAGACACCTCTGGTGACACTCTGTAACACTGCTGACACTGTCTACACCACTGGTGACACTGTCTACACCTCTGGTGACACTGTCTACACACTGGTGACACTGTCTACACACTGGTGACACTGTCTACACACTGGTGACACTGTCTACACCTCTAGTGACACTGTCTACACACTGGTGACACTGTCTACACACTGGTGACACTGTCTACACCTCTAGTGACACTGTCTACACACTGGTGACACTGTGTACATACTGGTGACACTGTCTTCACCACTGGTGACACTGTCTACACCACTGGTAACGCTGTGTACACACTGGTGACACTGTCTACACCACTGGTGACACTGTCTACACCACTGGTGACACTGTCTACACCACGGGTGACACTGTCTACACCACTGGTGACACTGTCTACACCACGGGTGACACTGTCTACACCACTGGTGACACTGTCTACACCACTGGTGACACTGTCTACACCACTGGTGACACTGTCTACACCACTGGTGACACTGTCTACACCACGGGTGACACTGTCTACACCACTGGTGACACTGTCTACACCACGGGTGACACTGTCTACACCACTGGTGACACTGTCTACACCACGGGTGACACTGTCTACACCACTGGTGACACTGTCTACACCACGGGTGACACTGTCTACACCACTGGTCAATACAAAGATCATTTACTGCCGACAGAGATACCTGGTGATAAATACCTGTGGGATACCTGAGGACCAGGAGCTGCACACTACCATGACAACTACTGGAGTGTGTAGCCGTGCCAAATGCCAGCAGTAACAGCCTGGTTGACCAGACAGCCAGTAGACAAGTCTGGCCCTGGACCAGACAACCCTGGCCCTGGACCAGACAACCCTGGACCAGACAACCCTGGACCAGACAACCCTGGCCCTGGACCAGACAACCCTGGCCCTGGACCAGACAACCCTGGCCCTGGACCAGACAACCCTGGCTCTGGACCAGACAACCCTGGCCCTGAACCAGACAACCCTGGCCCTGAACCAGACAACCCTGGCCCTAGACCAGACAAACCTGGCCCTGGACCAGACAACCCTGGCCCTGGACAAGACAACCCTGGCTCTGGACCAGACAACCCTGGCCCTGGACCAGACAACCCTGGCCCTGAACCAGAAAACCCTGGCCCTGGACCAGACAATCCTGGCCCTGGACCAGACAATCCTGGCCCTGGACCAGACAATCCTGGCCCTGGACCAGACAATCCTGGCCCTGGACCAGACAACCCTGGCTCTGGACCAGACAACCCTGGCTCTGGACCAGACAACCCTGGCCCTGGACCAGACAACCCTGGCCCTGCACCAGACAACCCTGGCCCTGCACCAGACAACCCTGGACCTGGACCAGACAACCCTGGCCCTGGACCAGATAACCCTGGCCCTGGACCAGACAACCCTGGCCCTGGACCAGACAACCCTGGCCCTGGACCAGACAACCCTGGACCAGACAACCCTGGCCCTGCACCAGATAACCCTGGCCCTGCACCAGACAACCCTGGCCCTGCACCAGACAACCCTGGCTCTGGACCAGACAACCCTGGCCCTGCACCAGACAACCCTGGCCCTGCACCAGACAACCCTGGCCCTGCACCAGACAACCCTGGCCCTGGACCAGACAACCCTGGCCCTGGACCAGACAACCCTGGCCCTGGACCAGACAACCCTGGACCAGACAACCCTGGCCCTGCACCAGATAACCCTGGCCCTGCACCAGACAACCCTGGCCCTGCACCAGACAACCCTGGCTCTGGACCAGACAACCCTGGCCCTGGACCAGATAACCCTGGCCCTGGACCAGACAACCCTGGCCCTGGACCAGACAACCCTGGCCCTGGACCAGACAACCCTGGCCCTGCACCAGATAACCCTGGCCCTGCACCAGACAACCCTGGCCCTGCACCAGACAACCCTGGCCCTGCACCAGACAACCCTGGCCCTGCACCAGACAACCCTGGCCCTGCACCAGACAACCCTGGCCCTGCACCAGACAACCCTGGCCCTGCACCAGACAACCCTGGCCCTGCACCAGACAACCCTGGCCCTGCACCAGACAACCCTGGCCCTGCACCAGACAACCCTGGCCCTGCACCAGACAACCCTGGCCCTGCACCAGACAATCCTGGCCCTGCACCAGACAACCCTGGCCCTGAGGAGATATACACAATACTTCAGAGGGGGGCACCGATAGGCTGAATAAGGATAGGCCTTATTTTTCCTTTGAGAGGCGAGAAATAGGTACAAATGGGCTTATTTTTTCTTGAGAGGCGAGAAATAGGTACAAGGGGGCAGCCTGTAGGTTGAAGATACTACTGAGTGATGCTAGAGGCTTATAACTCCGGCTCCCGGGATCAAGAGCCGCAGCAGGGCGATGCCAGGGACGGGACCACACCTCCATTTCCTCGGATCAAGACCACTTAACCTGGAAGACTCGAAATATTATCAAATTCGTAGATTTTCCGGCCGGTGTTGCCGGCTTAGGGTACGAATCATTTTTTTTTTTTTCGTGTTGGCTCTCTGGCATTGCGCTCCCTGATTACAATTTTTTTATTTTATATGTAGGATTAAAGTCTGGCGGTGTGTATGTTGTTGGCTAAGGAATATATTCGCCAGATATGGTGCAATAGTGCGTTTTCTGAGGGCGGCGCCGGCGACACTTGGCAACTGTGAGCAAATCAATATGGAGTGTGGCTGCGGCTGCCAGAGGCACGATGACAGTCACCCGCGTACCCTTAAACTTATCAGTTGTAGCTAAGATCTTGCAGCTTAACTTGTGCCCAGAGACTCTCGCCACTGCTAGCAAGCTGACCTAGGTGCTGACCTAGGTGCTGGAGGTGTAGTGGAGGTGTGTGGAGGTGTATGGAGGCCAGAGAGGTGAGGTAAGCAGCTATGGTGGCATTGTCTTTGTCTTCTCCCTCACTACCTTCTTCTCCAGCCAGACAAGGTGATCTACCACTCTTCTCCGCCTGTTTTCGCCCTATTTGTCGAGTTGGTGGGGTAGATGGGCGGGTAGATGGGTAGAAGGGGTGGTTGTTGTGGTGGGTCAGCCCTGATACACGGAACGTCATCTGGCATCATCACTTCATTCATAAATTCATCTCCAGGGCACTGACCTACTTTTTTTTTGTCTATAAAAAAGTTAGATTATTGCCACCGCTTGTTGTTTTGATCGCCAGAGTGGCGAAGTGCTGTTTATTTCGCCAGGGAAATTAATATTGGTCGATCTTCGTCACCTTTGTTTACAAAAAAAATTTTGGTGTCGTTTCTCCTGTGTATTTATTGTTGTACTTTTTGTCTTGTCTAATTTGTTTTTCAGTAGGCCTAAATATACCTTTTTTTGGGTAGAATTTTAAGAGAGGATATATATATATATATTGAAAGATATGTGGTTAGTGTATGAATAGTGGTAGTTGTGGTTGTGATGTTAGTAGAGGGATATGGCTCAATGAACAGGTCCAGGAGCTGGATCTAGGCCTACCAGAGCACTAGTCCTATTAAGGTACTCCCTCAGCTTGGTTTACACATACATATGCAGTAAAGAGGCAGGGCCAGGAGCTGTGAATCGACCCCTGCAACCACAATTAGGTGAGCACATAGGAAGGTGGTGGGTGCGATTTAAAGCTAGCCGGCCGCCCAGACTGGGTGGCCAGACAGTGCGGCCAGCTTAGATGGCCGCCCAGACAGTGTGGCCAGCTTAGATGGCCGCCCAGACAGTGTGGCCAGCTTAGATGGCCGCCCAGACAGTGTGGCCAGCTTAGACGGCCACCCAGACAGCCGCCCAGACAATGTGGCCAGCCTAGCCGGCCACCCAGACAACCGCCCAGACTGGTGGACAACCACCTAGACAGTTTGGCCAGCTTAGACAGCCGCCCAGACAGTGTGGCCAACCTAGCCTGCCACAAAGACAGTGTGGCCGGCTTAGACAGCCGCCCAGACTGGTGGACAACCACCCAGACTGGGTGGCCAGCTTAGACGGCCACAAAGACAGTGTGGCCAGCTTAGACGGCCACAAAGACAGTGTGGCCGGCTTAGACAGCCGCCCAGACAGTGTGGCCCGCCTAGCCGGCCACCCAGACAGCCGCCCAGACTGGGTGGCCAGCTTAGACGTCCACCCAGACAGTGTGGCCAGCTTGAACGCCCACTCAGACGGTGTAGCCAGAATAGCTGGAAACCTAGAGAGTGTGGCCAGCTTGGACGGCCACCCAGACAGCCGCCCAGTGTGGCCAGATTAGATGTCAACCCAGACAATGTGGCCGGCTTAGACGAACACCTGGACACTGTGGCCAGCCTAGACGGTCACCCAGACAGTGTGGCCAGCTAAGAAGGCCACCCAGCCTGTAGCCAGCTTAGACCGTCACCCAAACAGCGTGGCCAGAATAGACTGTTACCCAGTGTTGCCAGCTGGTCCCAGAACTCTGGACCAAGTACCAGACCGTGGACCAGGTTCCAGACCCCTGGACCAGGTTCCAGAGCCCTGGACCAGGTTCAAGAACCCTGGACCACGTCCCAGACCCCTGAACCATGTCCCAGACCCCTGGACCACGTCCCAGACCCCTGGACCATGTCCCAGACCCCTGGACCACGTCCCAGACCCCTGGACCACGTCCCGGACCCCTAGACTTCTATTAAACAACTCATTGCGAAAGGTTGGTTTGGTTGATAGGTTTAAAGTCTATCTACTACACGAGGGTCATTAAGACTGGTTGGGTTGTTAGGTTTAAAGTCTATCTACTACACGAGGGTCATTAAGACTGGTTGGGTTGTTAGGTTTAAAGTCTATCTACTACACGAGGGTCATTAAGGCTGGTTGGGTTGTTAGGTTTAAAGTCTATCTACTACACGAGGGTCATTAAGGCTGGTTGGGTTGTTAGGTTTAAAGTCTATCTACTACACGAGGGTCATTAAGGCTGGTTGGGTTGTTAGGTTTAAAGTCTATCTACTACACGAGGGTCATTAAGGCTGCTTGGGTTGTTAGGTTTAAAGTCTATCTACTACACGAGGGTCATTAAGGCTGGTTGGGTTGTTAGGTTTAAAGTCTATCTACTACACGAGGGTCATTAAGGCTGCTTGGGTTGTTAGGTTTAAAGTCTATCTACTACACGAGGGTCATTAAGGCTGGTTGGGTTGTTAGGTTTAAAGTCTATCTACTACACGAGGGTCATTAAGACTGGTTGGGTTCTTAGGTTTAAAGTCTATCTACTACACGAGGGTCATTAAGACTGGTTGGGTTGTTAGGTTTAAAGTCTATCTACTACACGAGGGTCATTAAGACTGGTTGGGTTGTTAGGTTTAAAGTCTATCTACTACACGAGGGTCATTAAGACTGGTTGGGTTGTTAGGTTTAAAGTCTATCTACTACACGAGGGTCATTAAGACTGGTTGGGTTGTTAGGTTTAAAGTCTATCTACTACACGAGGGTCATTAAGGCTGCAGGTCACCTGTACACCACCAGTCAAGAATACTTTAATACCTAAAATACTGAGTAATGTAAACTACCAGTGTATATACACTGAGATATACACCTCTCAGTTTATATACACTGAGATATACACCTCTCAGTGTATATACACTGAGATATACACCACTCAGTGTATATACACTGAGATATACACCACTCAGTGTATATATACTGAGATATATACCTCTCAGTGTATATACACTGAGGTATACACATCTCAAAATGTATGCACACTGATATACATATATATATATATATATATATATATATATATATATATATATATATATATATATATGTATATATATATATATATACATATATATATATATATATATATATATATATATATATATATATATATATATATATATATATATATATACATATATATATATATATATATATATATATATATATATATATATATATATATATATATATATATATATATATATATATATGTATATATATAGGACAGCATATAATATTGATAAGGAGCGGTCAAGTCACGTGACCCGACTGCAGGTAAGGTCAATCCTCATCAAACATACAACTTCTGGGTCCCAGGTGATGATGTCAGGTCACCACTCGCCCCAAGACATGTTCATCTCATTCCATTATATATAACTCTTGCTTTATTTTTATACGGTGAAATGCTAAACCCGTAGAGGGGGTTATCTGGTTCGATCCAAGGAAGGGGAGTGAAAGAGGTTAAACAAATATAATTCTTGAATGTAAGGGCTTTAGGGTTGGTGTATGCGTGGTTTTATGTGGTGTAGGCTTTAGCATCGAGCAGGCCTGTGTGAGTGTCATATCACAATGAGTGGAAACAGGTGGTTTTTAGGTATGTGATGAGCTGTTGGAGTGCTCGTAAAGTTATGTTATTCTAGGGAAACAGGAGACACAAAGTAGCCGGACTTGACTCCTGGAGGTGGGAAGTGCAGTACCTGCACTCTGAAGGATGAGTGAGGATGTTACAGTTCTGGAGGTGGGAAGTACAGTGCCTGTACTCTGAAGGATGAGTGAGGATGTTACAGTTCTGGAGGTGGGAAGTACAGTACCTGCACTCTGAAGGATGAGTGAGGATGTTACAGTTCTGGAGGTGGGAAGTACAGTACCTGCACTCTGAAGGATGAGTGAGGATGTTACAGTTCTGGAGGTGGGAAGTACAGTACCTGCACTCTGAAGGATGAGTGAGGATGTTACAGTTCTGGAGGTGGGAAGTACAGTACCTGCACTCTGAAGGATGAGTGAGGATGTTACAGTTCTGGAGGTGGGAAGTACAGTACCTGCACTCTGAAGGATGAGTGAGGATGTTACAGTTCTGGAGGTGGGAAGTACAGTACCTGCACTCTGAAGGATGAGTGAGGATGTTACAGTTCTGGAGGTGGGAAGTACAGTACCTGCACTCTGAAGGATGAGTGAGGATGTTACAGTTCTGGAGGTGGGAAGTACAGTGCCTGCACTCTGAAGGATGAGTGAGGATCTTACAGTTCTGGAGGTGGGAAGTACAGTGCCTGCACTCTGAAGGATGTGAGAGGATTTACAGTTCTGGAGGTGGGAAGTACAGTGCCTGAACTCTGAAGGATGTGTGAGGATGTTACAGTTCTGGAGGTGGGAAGTACAGTACCTGTACTCTGAAGGGTGAGTGAGGATGTTACAGTCCTGGAGGTGGGAAGTACAGTACCTGCACTCTGAAGGATGAGTGAGGATGTTACAGTTCTGGAGGTGGGAAGTACAGTACCTGCACTCTGAAGGATGTGCGAGGATGTTACAGTTCTGGAGGTGGGAAGTACAGTACCTGCACTCTGAAGGATGAGTGAGGATGTTACAGTTCTGGAGGTGGGAAGTACAGTGCCTGCACTCTGAAGGATGAGTGAGGATGTTACAGTTCTGGAGGTGGGAAGTACAGTACCTGCACTCTGAAGGATGAGTGAGGATGTTACAGTTCTGGAGGTGGGAAGTACAGTACCTGCACTCTGAAGGATGAGTGAGGATGTTACAGTTCTGGAGGTGGGAAGTACAGTACCTGCACTCTGAAGGATGAGTGAGGATGTTACAGTTCTGGAGGTGGGAAGTACAGTGCCTGCACTCTGAAGGATGAGTGAGGATGTTACAGTTCTGGAGGTGGGAAGTACAGTACCTGCACTCTGAAGGATGAGTGAGGATGTTACAGTTCTGGAGGTGGGAAGTACAGTACCTGCACTCTGAAGGATGAGTGAGGATGTTACAGTTCTGGAGGTGGGAAGTACAGTACCTGCACTCTGAAGGATGAGTGAGGATGTTACAGTTCTGGAGGTGGGAAGTACAGTACCTGCACTCTGAAGGATGAGTGAGGATGTTACAGTTCTGGAGGTGGGAAGTACAGTACCTGCACTCTGAAGGATGAGTGAGGATGTTACAGTTCTGGAGGTGGGAAGTACAGTACCTGCACTCTGAAGGATGAGTGAGGATGTTACAGTTCTGGAGGTGGGAAGTACAGTACCTGCACTCTGAAGGATGAGTGAGGATGCTACAGTTCTGGAGGTGGGAAGTACAGTACCTGCACTCTGAAGGATGAGTGAGGATGTTACAGTTCTGGAGGTGGGAAGTACAGTACCTGCACTCCGAAGGATGTGTGAGGATGTTACAGTTCTGGAGGTGGGAAGTACAGTGCCTGCACTCCGAAGGATGTGTGAGGATGTTACAGTTCTGGAGGTAGGAAGTACAGTACCTGCACTCCGAAGGATGTGTGAGGATGTTACAGTTCTGGAGGTGGGAAGTACAGTACCTGCACTCTGAAGGATGTGTGAGGATGTTACAGTTCTGGAGGTGGGAAGTACAGTACCTGCACTCTGAAGGATGTGTGAGGATGTTACAGTTCTGGAGGTGGGAAGTACAGTACCTGCACTCTGAAGGATGAGTGAGGATGTTACAGTTCTGGAGGTGGGAAGTACAGTACCTGCACTCTGAAGGATGTGTGAGGATGTTACAGTTCTGGAGGTGGGAAGTACAGTACCTGCACTCTGAAGGATGTGTGAGGATGTTATTCTGGAGGTGGTAAGTACAGTACCTGCACTCTGATGGATGAGTGAGGATGTTACAGTTCTGGAGGTGGGAAGTACAGTACCTGCACTCTGAAGGATGAGTGAGGATGTTACAGTTCTGGAGGTGGGAAGTACAGTACCTGCACTCTGAAGGATGTGTGAGGATGTTACAGTTCTGGAGGTGGGAAGTACAGTACCTGCACTCTGAAGGATGAGTGAGGATGTTACAGTTCTGGAGGTGGGAAGTACAGTACCTGCACTCTGAAGGATGAGTGAGGATGTTACAGTTCTGGAGGTGGGAAGTACAGTACCTGCACTCTGAAGGATGTGTGAGGATGTTACAGTTCTGGAGGTGGGAAGTACAGTAGCTGTACTCTGAAGGATGAGTGAGGATGTTACAGTCCTGGAGGTGGGAAGTACAGTACCTGCACTCTGAAGGATGAGTGAGGATGTTACAGTTCTGGAGGTGGAAAGTACAGTACCTGCACTCTGAAGGATGAGTGAGGATGTTACAGTTCTGGAGGTGGGAAGTACAGTACCTGCACTCTGAAGGATGAGTGAGGATGTTACAGTTCTGGAGGTGCGAAGTACTGCGCCTGCACTCTGAAGGATAAGTGAGGATGTTACAGTTCTACAGGTGGGAAGTACAGTGAATGCAATCTGAAGGATGAGTGAGGATCTTACAGTTCTGGAGGTGGGAAGTACAGTACCTGCACTCTGAAGGATGAGTGAGGATGTTACAGTTCTGGAGGTGGGAAGTACAGTACCTGCACTCTGAAGGATGAGTGAGGATGTTACAGTTCTGGAGGTGGGAAGTACAGTACCTGCACTCTGAAGGATGTGTGAGGATGTTACAGTTCTGGAGGTGGGAAGTACAGTACCTGCACTCTGAAGGATGAGTGAGGATGTTACAGTTCTGGAGGTGGGAAGTACAGTACCTGCACTCTGAAGGATGAGTGAGGATGTTACAGTTCTGGAGGTGGGAAGTACAGTACCTGCACTCTGAAGGATGAGTGAGGATGTTACAGTTCTGGAGGTGGGAAGTACAGTACCTGCACTCTGAAGGATGAGTGAGGATGTTACAGTTCTGGAGGTGGGAAGTACAGTGCCTGCACTCTGAAGGATGAGTGAGGATGTTACAGTTCTGGAGGTGGGAAGTACAGTACCTGCACTCTGAAGGATGAGTGAGGATGTTACAGTTCTGGAGGTGGGAAGTACAGTACCTGCACTCTGAAGGATGAGTGAGGATGTTACAGTTCTGGAGGTGGGAAGTACAGTACCTGCACTCTGAAGGATGAGTGAGGATGTTACAGTTCTGGAGGTGGGAAGTACAGTACCTGCACTCTGAAGGATGAGTGAGGATGTTACAGTTCTGGAGGTGGGAAGTACAGTACCTGCACTCTGAAGGATGAGTGAGGATGTTACAGTTCTGGAGGTGGGAGGTACAGGGCCTGTACTCTGAAGGATGAGTCAGGATCTTACTGTTCTAGAGGTGGGAAGTACAGTACCTGCACTCTGAAGGATGAGTGAGGATGTTACAGTTCTGGAGGTAGGAAGTACAGTACCTGCACTCTGAAGGATGAGTGAGGATGTTACAGTTCTGGAGGTGGGAAGTACAGTACCTGCACTCTGAAGGATGTGTGAGGATGTTACAGTTCTCGAGGTGGGAAGTACAGTACCTGCACTCTGAAGGATGAGTGAGGATGTTACAGTTCAGGAGGTGGGAAGTACAGTACCTGCACTCTGAAGGATGCGTGAGGATGTTACAGTTCTGGAGGCGGGAAGTACAGTACCTGCACTCTGAAGGATGAGAGAGGATGTTACAGCTCTGGAGGTGGGAAGTACAGTACCTGTACTCTGAAGGATGTGTGAGGATGTTACAGTTCTGGAGGTGGGAAGTACAGTGCCTACACTCTGAAGGATGTGTGAGGATTTACAGTTCTGGAGGTGGGAAGTATAGTACCTGCACTCTGAAGGATGAGTGAGGATGTTACAGTTGTGGAGGTGGGAAGTACAGTACCTGCACTCTGAAGGATGAGTGAGGATGTTACAGTTCTGGAGGTGGGAAGTGCAGTACCTGCACTCTGAAGGATGAGTGAGGATGTTACAGTTCAGGATGAGGGAAGTACAGTACCTGCACTCAGAAGGATGAGTGAGGATGTTACAGTTCAGGAGGTAGGAAGTACAGTGCCTGCACTCTGAAGGATGAGTCAGGATGTTACAGTTCAGGAGGTGGGAAGTACAGTGCCTGTACTCTGAAGGATGAATGAGGATGTTACAGTTCTGGAGGTGGGAAGTACAGTACCTGCACTCTGAAGGATGAGTGAGGATGTTACAGTTCTGGAGGTGGGAAGTACAGTACCTGCACTCTGAAGCATGAGTGAGGATGTTACAGTTCTGGAGGTGGGAAGTACAGTACCTGCACTCTGAAGGATGAGTGAGGATGTTACAGTTCTAGAGGTGGGAAGTACAGTACCTGCACTCTGAAGGATGAGTGAGGATGTTACAGTTCTGGAGGTGGGAAGTACAGTACCTGCACTCTGAAGGATGAGTGAGGATGTTACAGTTCTGGAGGTGGGAAGTACAGTACCTGCACTCTGAAGGATGAGTGAGGATGTTACAGTTCTGGGGGTGGGAAGTACAGTACCTGCACTCTGAAGGATGAGTGAGGATGTTACAGTTGTGGAGGTGGGAAGTACAGTACCTACACTCTGAAGGATGAGTGAGGATGTTACAGTTCTGGAGGTGGGAAGTACAGTACCTGCACTCTGAAGGATGAGTGAGGATGTTACAGTTCTAGAGGTGGGAAGTACAGTACCTGCACTCTGAAGGATGAGTGAGGATGTTACAGTTCTGGAGGTGGGAAGTACAGTACCTGCACTCTGAAGGATGAGTGAGGATGTTACAGTTCTGGAGGTTGGAAGTACAGTACCTGCACTCTGAAGGATGAGTGAGGATGTTACAGTTCTAAAGGTGGGAAGTACAGTACCTGCACTCTGAAGGATGAGTGAGGATGTTACAGTTCTGGAGGTGGGAAGTACAGTACCTGCACTCTGAAGGATGAGTGAGGATGTTACAGTTCTGGAGGTGGGAAGTACAGTACCTGCACTCTGAAGGATGAGTGAGGATGTTACAGTTCTGGAGGTGGGAAGTACAGTACCTGCACTCTGAAGGATGAGTGAGGATGTTACAGTTCTGGAGGTGGGAAGTACAGTACCTGCACTCTGAAGGATGAGTGAGGATGTTACAGTTCTGGAGGTAGGAAGTACAGTACCTGCACTCTGAAGGATGAGTGAGGATGTTACAGTTCTGGAGGTGGGAAGTACAGTGCCTGCACTCTGAAGGATGAGTGAGGATGTTACAGTTCTGGAGGTGGGAAGTACAGTACCTGCACTCTGAAGGATGAGTGAGGATGTTACAGTTCTGGAGGTGGGAAGTACAGTACCTGCACTCTGAAGGATGAGTGAGGATGTTACAGTTCTGGAGGTGGGAAGTACAGTACCTGCACTCTGAAGGATGAGTGAGGATGTTACAGTTCTGGAGGTGGGAAGTACAGTACCTGCACTCTGAAGGATGAGTGAGGATGTTACAGTTCTGGAGGTGGGAAGTACAGTACCTGCACTCTGAAGGATGAGTGAGGATGTTACAGTTCTGGAGGTGGGAAGTACAGTACCTGCACTCTGAAGGATGAGTGAGGATGTTACAGTTCTGGAGGTGGGAAGTACAGTACCTGCACTCTGAAGGATGAGTGAGGATGTTACAGTTCTGGAGGTGGGAAGTACAGTACCTGCACTCTGAAGGATGAGTGAGGATGTTACAGTTCTGGAGGTGGGAAGTACAGTACCTGCACTCTGAAGGATGAGTGAGGATGTTACAGTTCTGGAGGTGGGAAGTACAGTACCTGCACTCTGAAGGATGAGTGAGGATGTTACAGTTCTGGAGGTGGGAAGTACAGTGTCTGCACTCTGAAGGATGAGTGAGGATGTTACAGTTCTGGAGGTGGGAAGTACAGAGTCTGCACTCTGAAAAATGAGTGAGGATGTTACAGTTCTGCAGGTGGGATGTACAGTGCCTGCACTCTGAAGGATGAGTGAGGATGTTACAGTTCTGGAGGTACAGGGCCTGGAAGATGAGTAGGATCTTACAGTTCTAGAGGTGGGAAGTACAGTACCTGCACTCTGAAGGATGAGTGAGGATGTTACAGTTCTGGAGGTGGGAAGTACAGTACCTGCACTCTGAAGGATGAGTGAGGATGTTACATTTCTGGAGGTGGGAAGTACAGTACCTGCACTCTGAAGGATGAGTGAGGATGACAGTTCTGATGTACAGTACACTCTGAAGGATGAGTGAGGATGTTACAGTTCTGAGGTGGGAAGTACAGTACCTGCACTCTGAAGGATGAGTGAGGATGTTACAGTTCAGGAGGTGGGAAGTACAGTACCTGCACTCTGAAGGATGCGTGAGGATGTTACAGTTCTGGAGGCGGGAAGTACAGTACCTGCACTCTGAAGGATGAGAGAGGATGTTACAGCTCTGGAGGTGGGAAGTACAGTACCTGTACTCTGAAGGATGTGTGAGGATGTTACAGTTCTGGAGGTGGGAAGTACAGTGCCTACACTCTGAAGGATGTGTGAGGATTTACAGTTCTGGAGGTGGGAAGTATAGTACCTGCACTCTGAAGGATGAGTGAGGATGTTACAGTTGTGGAGGTGGGAAGTACAGTACCTGCACTCTGAAGGATGAGTGAGGATGTTACAGTTCTGGAGGTGGGAAGTGCAGCGCCTGCACTCTGAAGGATGAGTGAGGATGTTACAGTTCAGGATGAGGGAAGTACAGTACCTGCACTCAGAAGGATGAGTGAGGATGTTACAGTTCAGGAGGTAGGAAGTACAGTGCCTGCACTCTGAAGGATGAGTCAGGATGTTACATTTCAGGAGGTGGGAAGTACAGTGCCTGTACTCTGAAGGATGAATGAGGATGTTACAGTTCTGGAGGTGGGAAGTACAGTACCTGCACTCTGAAGGATGAGTGAGGATGTTACAGTTCTGGAGGTGGGAAGTACAGTACCTGCACTCTGAAGCATGAGTGAGGATGTTACAGTTCTGGAGGTGGGAAGTACAGTACCTGCACTCTGAAGGATGAGTGAGGATGTTACAGTTCTAGAGGTGGGAAGTACAGTACCTGCACTCTGAAGGATGAGTGAGGATGTTACAGTTCTGGAGGTGGGAAGTACAGTACCTGCACTCTGAAGGATGAGTGAGGATGTTACAGTTCTGGAGGTGGGAAGTACAGTACCTGCACTCTGAAGGATGAGTGAGGATGTTACAGTTCTGGGGGTGGGAAGTACAGTACCTGCACTCTGAAGGATGAGTGAGGATGTTACAGTTGTGGAGGTGGGAAGTACAGTACCTACACTCTGAAGGATGAGTGAGGATGTTACAGTTCTGGAGGTGGGAAGTACAGTACCTGCACTCTGAAGGATGAGTGAGGATGTTACAGTTCTAGAGGTGGGAAGTACAGTACCTGCACTCTGAAGGATGAGTGAGGATGTTACAGTTCTAAAGGTGGGAAGTACAGTACCTGCACTCTGAAGGATGAGTGAGGATGTTACAGTTCTAAAGGTTGGAAGTACAGTACCTGCACTCTGAAGGATGAGTGAGGATGTTACAGTTCTAAAGGTGGGAAGTACAGTACCTGCACTCTGAAGGATGAGTGAGGATGTTACAGTTCTAAAGGTGGGAAGTACAGTACCTGCACTCTGAAGGATGAGTGAGGATGTTACAGTTCTAAAGGTGGGAAGTACAGTACCTGCACTCTGAAGGATGAGTGAGGATGTTACAGTTCTGGAGGTGGGAAGTACAGTACCTGCACTCCGAAGGATGAGTGAGGATGTTACAGTTCTGGAGGTGGGAAGTACAGTACCTGCACTCTGAAGGATGAATGAGGATGTTACAGT